>NC_041383.1:186653798-186671533 GCF_002162155.2 Triticum dicoccoides | reverse complement strand
AGGGGCGGCGATGGGGCGATGGCCGGCGGCGAGCGAAGGGCGGTGAGGCGGCAGAGCACGGCGGTGACGGGCCGGGCGGCGGAGCGTGTGAGGGCGCGGGGACGGCGTGTGCCGGCCCGGGCGGGTCTGCCCTGGGCCCCGCGGGCCGGCGGCGGCGGCTGGCGGCGGAGGGCCACATGGCGCTCCCTGGTTGGCTCGGGGCGGCGGGCGGACGCGTCCGGCGCGGGGTGGACACATCCGGCGGCGGGAGGATGAAGAGGCTAGGGTTAGGGTAGGATTCATCCGCGAAATTCGGGAGAGGATATGTTTTTATAAGTAGAGGGAGCTAGGTATGTCCAAATGGGGTGCGGTTTTTGCCCACACGATCGTGATTGAACGACCGAGAGCATGGAGGGGGTTTGGATGGGATCATGGGCTGTGGTGAAGAGGGACTGGGCTGCAAGAGAAGGGGGTTTCGGGCTACACGATTAACCATTGGGGCATCAAACGACCTCCAAATGGAACGAAAATTGGCAGGCGGTCTACCTAATCTAAAACAACACCGCACGCCAAGTTTCATCCCATTCCGAGAACATTTTTCCCCCGCTCATGAAACAAGGTCCGAGAGAGGCGACGGGCGCGCGCGAGAGGTCTGGACTCCGAACGGACAACGGAGAGAACCAGGGGAACCCGAATGGATGCAAGTTTTGAAAAACATGCAGATGAAATGCAAATGATGACATGGAAAAATGCAACACAAGCAAATGACATGGCAACGAAGACGAATAACTGGAAGACACCTGGCGCATTGGATCCGGGGCGTTACAACACTCCTGCACTAACAAGAGATCTCGTCCCGAGATCTTAGGAACGAGACGGAAAAGAAAGAGGAAGATGTGAAGTAAGAACACAAGAGAGAAGATGAACAAAGTCGAGAACACTCGGTTAGAAAAAATGAACGGCGAATAAAACGAGAATGAAAAGCTCAAGAAGAAGACAAGCTCTGAAACCACTCCGATTAGAACAAGATAGAAAAGGAATGAATAAAAGAATTTGGGCAATACTCCGACTCAAAATGGAAGGAATAGAACATGAACTTCACAAGATGGGATGACACTTGACGACATAAGCAACACAATGTCTCCGGAAGAATTGAAAGAATTGAATGAAAAGAACTTAGAAGGAAGGGTTGAATGGAGTTGTTGAGATAATCAACAACAAAAGAATAAGATTGTTGTGGACTTATCAAAAACATCTCAAAACTTGAGGTGAAATTCTGCCACAATCAAGAGTCTGAATAGTTGAGAAGAATGAAGAAATGCAAAACTCCACTTCAAAAGAAATACGGAGAATTAATTGGACTTCGAGATGCAAGAGGAAAAGATATTTGCGCACCTCCAACAATAATCTTGATGAACTTTTGAAGAATGAATTAAATCATGAAGAACCACCATGAAGAACTCCGGTGACAAAAGGATGATGAGATAGAATGGAGGAAGAAAGAATAAGATGAGCCTTGCGGTGATTTGGATGGAGGTTCCGATGAAATGGCCGAGGAAATTTGAACTCCGGAAAAGAAAAGATGAAAACACTTGGAACTAGAATTTATTCATCAAGAACAAACTCTGAAGGAAGGGATTACTCACTTGGATGGAATAAGAATAAGATTTATTGTATGCTTATCCTTCACCAAATTTAATTGATGATAAACGAATTTTTGCATACTACTTATTCTTGTTGAAAAGGATTGAGAAGTGACATGTCACAAACTTGAGAAGGTCTTCATGAACCACCGGTAGGATTGAAAAGAACGAATGAATTAAAATGGTAATCAAGGAAAAAGAATCTTGAATGAGACACCGTAAGAATCCGAAAATGACTAATGAAAGAGAATGAATCACTGGGAAGAATTAGAAGAACAAATATGCTTGAGGGGAATTAGATGCAAAAGAACGGGAAGAACTCGAACTGATTAAAGAGCACTTAAACAAAGCGCCGGAATAATTGGATAACTGTAGCTGAAATGTGAGGACGAAGAATTCTTCTGGAATGATGGCCTCCGGTGAAAAGAAATGGGAAAACAACTTCTAACATACTCCGGATGGGTAAGAAAACGAATATCTGACAAATGGAATAATTCGAGAGGATAACATGAAGCTAGAACCGTGAATCTTTGAGAGACCAGACAAGATTTAGAGGAAAAACTCTTCTTCTATCTTGAAATGGCGACGAGGAACACCACCAAAAATTACTGACATCTTCCGGGAGAATAAAAAGCGAAGAGGTTGAGCCAACAATGAAAATAATTTGGAAATGATCTTCGAGAAGTCATGTGACTGATGGGATCCATTCTTACGTCACACTTGAAAATAATTGAGAATAACTCCGGGGGAATTGGAAGAGTCGGGTAAGATCCTGGAAAAAGACCTGTGGGTTAGGACCCACTAAAAGAAAACACCGTTGAAAAGGATTGTTGAAGAGATAGATGATGCACCAAAACACTTAAAATATTTGAATGAGGTGACATCCTCGAATTAATTCAAACACAGACGAATCTCCTGAGATGTCTTGAGCACTCCGGAAGGATAAACTGGCGAGAGGTGAACGAGCAAGGAGAACACTTGATCCAAGGAAAAGAATGTGATCAACCCAAAAAAAACTTGAATTGAATCCACCGGAAAAGAGATGAAGAATGTCAAACAAAAGAGAATTCACCGGTTGAAACAATTGACGAAAGACTGAAGAGGCTCCACACGAATGAAATTGATGCTCGAAACAGACTCAGGCTCCGGGAAGAAAAAGGGTGGGAGGGCGGGAAAAACAAAGGCAACTTGGAAGGGGAAAATCGACGAATAACTTGAAGAGAAAACACCGGTTGAAAGAATGCAAAGGCTTCGCACGAGTAGGATGGATACTCGATTAGGGGCTCCGGCTCCGAGAAGAAAAGGGTGGGCGGGTGGGAAAAGAAAACAACTGAGGATTGAGGTTGCAAAAATGGAGAGGGTCGAATCGTCTTGACGTGAAATGCACCGGATGAAAAGAGCTGAGGAACAACGATCGAAAAACCAACTACGTGATCTTAAAGAAAAAATTGAAGGGGAAGAGGAGTAATTCAAAACACCTACATCAAGATTCCTTACCATAGCGACGAAGGGGCTGAGGAGTAAAAGAATTCCTACTCTCCGATATAACTTGACACCGAAAACAATTTTCTTCTAGACTCAACAATGGCCAAACTACACGATCAATCAAGGGGGCTCCTATGGTCGGTTGAGGCTTCGATACCAACTTGTCACGCCCAATATGCGATACTATCCTAAAGAGACTCGAGTGTCCCACCAAGGATAGAACCGCATATTGAGACGCTTTTGCAAGGTGGATATCATTACATCAACATTACATAAAAGATGGCGATACATACAAGGCATACAAATGCCGCAAGAATACATCAATACATCATACATAAGATCAACATCCGACTACGGATGAAACACAAACAGAAACTCAAACGACATCCACCCTGCTAGCCTAGGCTGTTGACCTGGAACCTATCCCCTGATCGAAGAAGAAGTAGAAGAAGAACTCCGAACAAGTAAACATTGCTCTCACGTCATGATCACGCATAACCTGCAACTGCAACTGTTGTTGTAGTAATCTGTGAGCCACGAGGACTCGGCAATCCCATTACCATGGGTATCAAGACTAGCAAAGCTTAATGGGAATGGAAAGGATAATTGGTGAGGTTGCAACAACGACTAAGCAAATATGGTGGCTAACATACGCAAATAAGAGCGAGAAGAGAGGAAAACGAAATGGTCATGAAGCTAGCAATGATCAAGAAGTGATCCTGAACTCCTACTTACGCCAAACATAACCCAAAACCGTGTTCACTTGCCGGACTCCGCCGAAAAGAGACCATCACGGCTACACACGCGGTTGATGTGTTTTAATTCGTATCTGGTGTCAAGTTATATACAACTGGATATTAACAAATTCCCATCTACCACATAACCACGGGCATGGCTCTCGAAAGTTTATACCCTGCAGGGGTGTCCCAACTTAGCCCATCACAAGCTCTCACGGTCAACGAAGGATATTCCTTCTCCCAGGCAGACCCGATCAGTCTCGGAATCCCGGTTTACAAGACATTTCAACAATGGTAAAACAAGACCAGCAAAGCCGCCCGATGTGCCAACAAATCCCGATAGGAGTTGCACATATCTCGTCTCAGGGCACACCGGATGAACACTACGTACAACTAAAACCAGCCCTCAAGTTTCCCCGAGGTGGCGCTGCAAGTGGCTCTAGTTTGGACCAACACTCGAAGGAGCACTGGCCTGGGGGGGTTAAATAAAGATGACCCTCGGGCTCCGGAAACCCAAGGGAAAAAGTCTTAGGTAGGCAAATGGTAAAACCATGGTTGGGCCTTGCTGGAGGAGTTTTATTCAAAGCGAACTGTCAAGGGGTGATACGTCTCCAACGTATCTATAATTTTTGATTGCTCCATGCTACTTTATCTACTGTTTTATGCAATATTGGGCTTTATTATCCACTTTTATATTTTTTTTGGTTCTAACCAATTATCCGGAGGCCCAGCCCAGACTTGTTGTTTTATGCCTATTATAGTGTTTCAAGGAAAAGGAATATCAGACGGAGTCAAAACGGAACGAAATCAACTGGAGAAGTTATTTTTGGAAGGAAACCCACTTGATGGACTTGGACCCCACGTCAGAAGATACGGGAGGTGCTCACGAGGGTGGGGGCGCGCCCACCCCCCTAGGGCGTGTGCCCCTGCCTCGTGGGGCCCCCATAGCTCCACCGACGTACTCCTTTCACCCACATACACCTACGTACCCTAAAACTTCCAGAACAGAAGATAGATCGGGAGTTCTGCCGCTGCAAGCCTCTATAGCCACCAAAATCCTCTCGGGAGCCCGTTCCGACACCCTGCCAGAGGAGGAACCCATCACCGGTGGCCATCTTCATCATCCCAGTGCTATCCATGACGAGGAGGGAGTAGTTCACCCTGAGGGCTGAGGGTATGTACCAGTAGCTATGTGTTTGATCTCTCTCTCTCTCTCTCTCGTGTTCTCTCTCATGTTCCCTCTATGGCACGATCTTGATGTATCCCGAGCTTTGCTATTGTAGTTGGATCTTATGATGTTTCTCCCCCTCTACTCTCTTGTGATGAATTGAGTTTCCCCTTTGAAGTTATCTTATCGGATTGAGTCTTTTATGAGAACACTTGATGTAAGTCTTGTCGTGATTATCTGTGGTGACAATGGGATATCATGTGCCACTTGATGTATGTTTTGGTGATCAACTTGCGGGTTTCGTGACATTGGGAACCTATGCATAGGGGTTGGCACACGTTCTTGACTCTCCGGTAGAAACTTTGGGGCACTCTTTGAAGTACTTTTGTGTTGGTTGGATGAATCTGAGATTGTGTGATGCATATTGTATAATCATACCCACAGATACTTGAGGTGACAATGGAGTATGTGACATTAGGGTTTTGGTTGATTTGTGTCTTAAGTTGTTATTCTAGTACGAACTCTTTTATAGATCGATCCGAAAGAATAACTTTAATGTGCTTTCGTACCCTACCATAATCTCTACGTTTGTTCTCTGCTATTAGTGGCTTCGGAGTGACTCTTTGTTGCATGTTGAGGGCTTGTTATATGATCTATCTATGTTATTATTGTTTAGAGAACTTGCACTAGTGAAAGTATGAACCCTAGGCCTTGTTTCCTATCATTGCAATACCATTTACGCTCACTTTTATCATTAGTTACCTTGCTGTTTTTATATTTTCAGATTACAAAACCTATATCTACCATCCATATTGCACTTGTATCACCATCTCTTCGCCGAACTAGTGCACCTATACAATTTGCCATTGTATTGGGTGTGTTGGGGACACAAGAGACTCTTTGTTATTTGGTTGAGGGTTGCTTGAGAGAGACCATCTTCATCCTACGCCTCCTATGGATTGATAAACCTTAGGTCATCCACTTGAGGGAAATTGGCTACTGTCCTACAAACCTGTGCACTTGCAGGCCCAACAACGTCTACAAGAAGAAGGTTGTGTAGTATACATCAAGGGGGTCCCATAAATCACCCAACCGCGTAAGGAACGCAAAATCAAGGAACATAACACCGGTATGACGGAAACTAGGGCGGCAAGAGTGGAACAAAACACCATGCATAAGGCCGAGTCTTCCACCCTTTAGCAAGTATATAGATGCATTAATTAAATTAGAGACATTGTGATATCCCAACATAATCCTGTCCATCATGGAGCAATCTTCAACTTCACCTGCAACTAACAACGCTATAAGAGGGCTGAGCAAAGTGGTAACATAGCCAAGCAACAGTTTGCTAGGAAGGGGTAAAAGGTTAGAGGCTGACATGGCAACTTGGGAGGCTTGAAGAGCAAATGATAGGTAGCGCAGCATAGCGATAGAACGAAGCAACTAGCATAGCAATGATAGTAGTGAGATCCAAGGTGACGGTCATCTTGCCTGAAATCCTGCTAGGAAGAAGAACGAGTCCATGAAGAAGATGAAGCCACGAAGACGAACATAGCATAGACGAACGAATCCTCACGATCGCAACGAAGCAGGAACTAATGAGAAGGAGCGCAACCGGAAAGAAGGAAACAACAAGGTAAACACACAACACATAGACATGGCATGATGCACAACCAAACATGATGCATGACAAAGGCTATATGAGGCTACTCATGGCAAGAGATGATGCATACAAGAGCAACACATCAAAGCAAGTTTAAATGAGGCCGGAAACAACATATAACAAATCCGGTAAGTCCTCATATGCAAATTTAGGAATTGGTCCAGATCTGAATAAACCTTATGTTCGAGTTGTTAAACATCAAGTTAAGATGCACCAAGATGATCTACACGAAATTCTAGTCAAGTTACATATAAAGTTCATTTAGTTCGGAGCTACGACCTAGAAGATATGAGCAAAACAAGTTAAACATGGCATTGATGCAAAATACATCCAAACATCAAGAAAACACCTCAAAACAAGTATGCATCATGATAATATGAAACTACATGAAATTCTAAGCAAGTTTCATATAGAGCACACTCAAAACGGAGCAACGGTTCAACACATACACATGAAACAAGTTTAAAGGACAAGCTGTCCAAAACAGCAACTAGGCATCTAGCAAGCATCAAAACAATATGCTACAGGAGCTCAACATAAGAACAAATGGCATGGACATGATGTAAATGTAAAGCATGACAAAACATGAACAATGAGCTATCTCCAGAAATCAATAGAACATGCTCAAAAGGTCATGTCAAGATTGCAAATAATAACAGTTCACAGACTTAGCAGAAATCACTGGACATGGCAGATGAGGGAGTCCTGGACTAGGGGGTGTCCGGATAGCCGAACTATCATCATCGGCCGGACTCCAAGACTATGAAGTTATAAGATTGAAGACTTTGTCCCGTGTCCGGATGGGACTTTCCATGGCGTGGAAGGCAAGCTTGGCAATACGAATATGTAGATCTCCTACCATTGTAACTGACTCTGTGTAACTCTAGCCCTCCCTGGTGTCTTATAAACCGGATGGCTTTAGTGCATAGGACGAACAACAATCATACCATAGGCTAGCTTCTAGGGTTTAGCCTCCTTGATCTCGTGGTAGATCAACTCTTGTAATACCCACATCATCAATATCAATCGAGCAGGACAAAGGGTTTTACCTCCATCAAGAGGGCCCGAACCTGGCTAAAACATCGTGTCCCTTGTCTCCTGTTACCATCCGCCTAGACGCACAGTTCGGGACCCCCTACCCGAGATCCGCCGGTTTTGACACCGACATTGGTGCTTTCATTGAGAGTTCCTCTGTGTCGTCACAGATAGGCTCGATGGCTTCTTCGATCATCAACAACGATGCAGTCCAGGGTGAGACCTTTCTCCCAGGACAGATCTTCGTATTCGGCGGCTTTGCACCGCGGGCCAATTTTCTTGGCCATCTGGAGCAGATCGAAAGCTACGCCCCTGGCCGTCAGGTCAGATTTGGAAGTTTGAACTTCACGGCTGACATCCGCGGGGACTTGATCTTCAATGGATTCGAGCCACAGCCGAGCGCGCCGCACTGTCACGACGGGCATGATTTAGCTCTGCGGCCGAACAGTACCCTGGAGGCCGCACACGAGTCCGCTCCGATCTTCAATTTGGAGCCAGCTGCGCAGATCGAGGACGGGTGGCTAGGCACCACCTCGGGGGCTGCAACCTCTACGGCGATAGAGCCGAACACTAACCTTGTCCCTCATGAAGCTCGTGACTCCGAGGTGCCGGACTCCTCGCCGGACTCCAAACCTCCCGCACCCCCTCCAATTGAATCCGATTGGGCGCCGATCATGGAGTTCACCGTTGCGGACATCTTTCAACACTCACCTTTCGGCGACATCTTGAGTTCGCTAAAGTATCTCTCGTTATCAGGAGAGCCCTGGCCGGACTGTGGTCAGGACGGTTGGGATGCGGACGACAAAGAAATTCAAAGCCCACCCACCACCCACTTAGTAGCCACTGTCGACGATCTAACCGACATGCTACACTTCGACTCCAAAGACATCGACGGTATGGACGACGATGCCGGAGACGACCAAGAACCAGCGCCTACTGGGCACTGGAAAGCCACCTCATCATATGACATATACATGGTGGATATCCCAAAGGATGGGAATGGCGAAGGAACAGCGGAGGATGACCCCTCCAAGAAACAGCCCAAGCGCCAGCGTCAGCGGCGCCGCTCTAAATCCCGCCACAGCAAGAATGGAGATTTCGGCATCAGAGATAATAACACCTCAGACAGTGCCAACAACAACCCCCTCCAGCAAGATTCAGCACAGGAGGACGGAGATGCCAGCCCTCATGAGAGAGCATCAGACGAAGAAGTAAAGGATTACATGCCTCCCTCCGGAGACGAGGCAAGCCTCGATGACGACGAATTCGTTGTGCCTGAGGATCCCGTCAAACAAGAGCGTTTTAAACGCGGGCTTATGGCCACGGCAAACAGCCTCAAGAAAAAGCAGCAACAACTTAGAGCTGATCAAGATCTGCTAGCCGACAGATGGACTGAAGTCGTTGCGGCCGAAGAGCATGAGCTCAAACGCCCCTCCAAAAGCTACCCTAAACACAAGCTGCTCCCCCGATTAGAGGAGGGGGCATATGGACCTGCATCACCAGCAGCCAATACGGCTGACCGGCCACCCCGTGGCCACGATAGAGAGGCCTCTAGGCCCTCCAATAGAACCGTACCCCGGCATCGCTCGAAAAGCATAAGGCCACAGCGGAACGCTATGGACTTGCGAGATATATTGGAGGATAAGGCAAGACAATCAAGATCGATCTATGGATCGCGTGGGCGCCCCATGATACGTGACGACAACCGTCGCGCCGGACACAGTAAGTCCGGCCGGGCTGAACAAAGTAGACAAAGCTCTTTTGAACTCCGCCGTGATATCGCCCAATACAGAGGCGCTGCACACCCACTATGCTTCACGGATGAAGTAATGGATCATCAAATCCCCGACGGGTTTAAACCCATGAATATTGAATCTTAGGATGGCACAACAGACCCCGCGGTTTGGATCGAAGACTATCTCCTTCACATCCACATGGCCCGCGGTGATGATCTTCACGCCATCAAATACCTCCCACTCAAGCTTAAAGGACCAGCCCGGCATTGGCTTAACAGCTTGCCAGCAGAGTCAATTGGGAGTTGGGAAGACCTGGAAGCCGCATTCCTCGATAACTTCCAAGGCACGTATGTGCGACCACCAGACGCTGACGACCTAAGCCATATAATTCAGCAGCCAGACGAATCGGCCAGACAATTCTGGACACGGTTCTTAACCAAGAAAAACCAAATCGTCGACTGTCCGGATGCGGAGGCCCTCGCGGCCTTCAAACATAACATCCGCGACGAGTGGCTTGCCCCGCACCTGGGACAGGAAAAGCCGAAATCCATGGCAGCCCTCACATCACTCATGACCCGCTTCTGCGCGGGTGAGGACAGCTGGCTAGCCCGCAGCAACAACCTCAGCAAAAATTCTGGTAGTCCGGATATCAAGGACCACAATGGCAGGTCGCGTCGCAACAAAAAGAAATGCCGCATTAACAGCGACAATAGCGAGGATACGGCAGTCAATGCCGCATTCAGAGGCTCTAAACCTGGTCAGCGGAAAAAGACATTCAAAAGAACTACCCCGGGTCCGTCCAATTTGGACAGAATACTCGACCGCTCGTGCCAGATACACGGCACCCCCGAAAAGCCAGCTAACCACACCAACAGGGACTGTTGGGTATTCAAGTAGGCAGGCAAGTTAATTGCCGAAAACAACGACAAGGGGCTGCATAGAGATGACGAGGAAGAGACCCGACCGCCGAACAATAGAGGACAGAAGGGTTTCCCCCCACAAGTGCGGACGGTGAACATGATATATGCAACCCACATACCCAAAAGGGAGCGGAAGCGTGCACTCGGGGATGTATACGCGATGGAGCCAGTCGCCCTGAAGTTCAATCCATGGTCCTCCTGCCCGATCGCTTTTGATCGAAGGGACCACCCCACCAGCATCCGCCACGGCGGATTCGCCGCATTAGTTTTAGACCCAATCGTCAATGGATTTCACCTCACCAGAGTCCTGATGGACGACGGCAGCAGCCTGAACCTGCTTTATCAGGATACAATGCGCAAAATCGACATAGACCCCTCAAGGATTAAACCTACAAAGATGACCTTTAAAGGCGTCCTACCAGGTGTAGAGGCCAATTGTACAGGCTCAGTTACACTGGAAGTGGTCTTCGGATCCCCGGATAACTTCCGAAGCGAGGAGTTAATCTTCGACATAGTTCCGTTCTGCAGCGGCTATCACGCTCTGCTCGAACGTACCGCGTTTGCAAAGTTCAACGCGGTACCGCACTACGCATACCTTAAGCTCAATATGCCAGGCCCTCGAGGAGTCATCACGGTCAATGGAAACACTGAACGCTCTCTCCGAACGGAGGAACATACAGCGGCTCTCGCGGCAGAAGTACAGTGCAGCCTCTTAAGGCAATTATCGAGTCCGGCCGTTAATCGACCGGACACGGCTAAACGCGCCCGGAGTAACCTACAACAAGACCAACTGGCACGTTCCGAGCACGCGTAGCAGTGCGGCCCCAACCCCAGCCCCTGCAAAATTTCAAGATAGGTCCTTCGCATACATCATTACGCTCTAGAGATACCGTAGGCATGGGGGGAGGGGCACGACCACGATAGGCCCAGAATGTGGCTTAACCACACCAGGGGCTCTCAAGTGTGTCATTCTTTTTTTCTTTCTCTCTTTTTCTTAGTTTTACCCAAATGACTCCATTCATCAGAGGCCCTGTCCGGCAGCAGACCTGTCGAACTCACGATGCAACAGCCAGGGAAGGAGAAAGGCTACGACGAATATCCAGGTGGTCTCCATTACAAGCATTAAATCTGTTTTATACACCATTCCGCAACCTACCCCTGGAGGGGGACATGTTTAATAGTCCCATCCCTTGCTTATCGCACCATTTGTATCATTTTGCATTCACAGCAGTATTTCTTGAATAAACAATGCAGCACCTTTTTGCTCATAATTGCATTTCTTTCTTATACATATATGACATGTTGCATCCGTACACTTTGGTACGGCTAAATACACCAGGGGCTTATGCTTCCCGCGTCATGGTGTGATAAGTCCGAACACTTTCACAAGTGCGGCACCCCAAACTTATAGCATTATATGCATCGGCTCCGAATCATGTCTTGGGTCAATAGTTTGGTTTGCCCGGCTCCCATGTTTTGGTACCTTATGTTCCGTTGTATCGGCTAAGGTAGCACTGGGAGAACCACTGCGATTGCGCCACAGTTGAGCTGGGCAAGCGCCTCAGTGGAGAAAGCTAAAACTGACCGTCATGATGAGGCGAGAGCCGGTCGCTGTTCGAGAGGTTTTTTGCGAGTCCCTAAAGACTTATGTCGCTTAGAACGAGGAGCCGGCTTTGTCCGGCCCAGGCGTGGATAGCGCCCCAAATTCCGCCTTCCAAACACTAGGGGCTTCGCCGAAATTTAAAATTATAGAATTCTATGGCTAAGTGAGAGTGTTCAAGCATTATAAGTCCGGTTGCCTTGTTCGTTGTGTTGAGCGCCTCCCTAGATGGACCCAAAAATGGGAACAAGAGTGCTCAAATTTATCCCGAACACCCCAGCACTCGTGGCATGGGGGCTGAAGCCGACGACTTGCCATCTCTCAGATTTGATAAACAGCCGCACAGAAGGTAATATTTTAAATTAACAAGCGTTGCTTAGCGCATATGAACAAAGTTTTCAGCGCACAGGATAACAAAATGCGACTCTACTCAAATATTACATCTTTGGAGCACTCACCCGCAATAATGCGGGCACCCTTCAGGACACTCTTATAATACATCTCGGGCGTGCGATACTCCTTGCCCAGCGGTGGCGCGTCCGTCACAATCTTCTGAGCATCCATCTTGCCCCAGTGTACCTTTGCACGGGCAAGGGCCCGACGGGCACCTTCAATGCAGGCGGAGTGCTTGATGACTTCAACCCATGGACACGCATCCACCAGCTGCCGCCCCAGGCCGAAGTAGCTCTCAGGCATGGCCTCCTTAGGCCACAGCCAAACTATGAGGCCCTTCATGGCCTGTTCGGCCACCTTGTGGAGCTCGACCAGCTGCTTCAGCTGGTCGCTAAGGGGCACCGGATGTCCGGCCTCAGCCTACTGAGACCAGAAGACCTTCTCCATCGAGCTCGCCTCCTCGGACCTGTAGAAAGCGGCAGCATCGGACACGCTGCGGGGCAGATCTGCGACCGCTCCTGGAGAGCTCCGAATTCGGGTAAGTGATAGGTAATTCACACTCACATGCTTACTTTGCATGAAAAATGCCTTACCCGTCGCTATTTTCTTCAATGCCTCGACTTCCTGGAGGGCCTTGTAGGCTTCGGCCTTAGCGGCTTTGGCACTCTCAAGAGCCGTTGCAAGCTCGGACTCTCGAGTCTTCGAGTCACGCTCCAAACTCTCATGTTTTTCCACGAGAGCCTGGACCTCTTGCTGTACCTCCGCCACCCGTGCCTCCTGCTTCTCTCGCTCGGTGCGCTCCGCGGCCGCATTACGTTCGGCCGCGGACACCACCACCTTTAGGGTCGCCACCTCATTTGTGGCCCCTGCAATATCCACGTTATCCTTGTCATTCTTCTTGCAACCAAATCCTTTTCTGTAAGGTACAATTTTAATAAGGTGTTACTCACCTTCC
Source organism: Triticum dicoccoides (assembly GCF_002162155.2). Lineage (NCBI taxonomy): Eukaryota > Viridiplantae > Streptophyta > Magnoliopsida > Poales > Poaceae > Triticum > Triticum dicoccoides. The sequence continues at coordinate 186,658,219 of NC_041383.1, read as the reverse complement.
TTGTCCTCGAGCTGCTTCTTGGCACGGCCGAACTCGCTTTCGGACCGCTCGAGGCTTTGCTTCAAAGTATTGGCCTCTGCAGTCAGTGCGGCAGAGGTCAGCAACACAGCCTGCAATCCCATATTGACATATTTTTTATATGACTCCTCCATATATCTTTTTAGATCCTCAGTCCGGCTTTTCTTTCCGAATACCGAACCGAGCATCAGGGGCTACTGTCTATGCGGTACTATTTTACATATATCAAAATTCTTACCTCAAAGCCTGTTAGAAGGCTGCTACAGGCTTCGGTCATCCCGCTCTTGGCGAGCTGAACCTTCTGAATCACCGCACTCATGAAGGTGCGGTGTTCCTCTTCGATGGAGGCGCCGTCGAGCGCCTCCAGCAAGCTATCCGGCGCCTCCGGTTGGACGGAGGCTGCCGGCATCACGGTCTTGCCCTTCTTACGAAGGGGCCACCCGCCGGACTCTGGAGCCACTATGGGTTCCGGGGCCGAGTCCGGTGCAAAGTCCGGGAGGTTGCCCTGCGGCACCTCCGGGGTCTCCTCCTCCTGGCGGGTCCCTTCCTGGGATCCCACCTCGGCATCGTCCGTATCATGGGGGGTGGAGGCGGTCGGAAGGGAATCCATATCCGACGCACCCAAGGACCCGCTCGACGAAGCGGGAAAGTCATCCTTGGGCGGACTGCAGGGTTGTATGCGGCATTAGAAGGACACCATGTGACGAAAAAGAAAAATCATGAAGTTATTCGGGAATCCAGATACTTACGATCTCGCCAGGGGCTTGGCCCTTGGGGGCCGATCCTCATCGTCATCGCCGGCGTTGGCAGAGCAGTCCGAGGGAAGAGTCCTTCCCTTCTTGGACCCTTCGGCCTCCCTCGTTGGGGAGGCCTTCCTTTTCTTCCCTCCCCCCGTTGGGGTAGAGGCCTTCTTCTCCTCCTCGCCTTTGTGGGAGGAGTCTGCCTCGGAGTCATCATCCGATGACACCTGAAAACAGGAACTCTTCTGAGTGCCCGTGGCCTTCTTCTTGGCCTTCTTCTCCAGCACCATGTGGGGTGCCGGAGCCAGCAGCCCTGTTAAGCGGGCGTCTGCTGGGTCCTCTGGCAATGGGGCCAGACAGATAGTCTGTTCAGCCTTCTTCAGCCAGTCCTGTAAAAGGAGGGGGAGTTTAGATGCCGCATAGAGTCAAACTATGGAAAACAAGTGTCCCGTAAAGGGCAAAATCGCTTACCTCGCTAGCCAGACGCTGCGAGCTGAATCCGCGATCTTTGGTAGCGGATGCGGGAGCCTCGACGCCTTTAAGCAGCACCCTCCAGGACTCTTCGTACGTAGTGTCGAAGAGCCCGCTCAAAGTCTGGTGCTGCGCCGGATCGAACTCCCACATATTGAAGTCTCGTTGTTGGCACGGGAGAATCCGGCGGATGAGCATGACCTGGACTACGTTGACAAGCTTGAGCTTCTTGTTCACTAGCTTTTGGATGCAGGCTTGAAGTCCGGTCAGCTCTTCCGAATCACCCCATGTTCGGCCACTCTCTTTCCAGGAGATGAGCCGTATGGGGATGCTAGATCTGAATTCGAGGGCCGCTGCCCATTCAGGGTCACGCGGCTCGGTGATGTAAAACCACCCGGATTGCCACGCCTTAATGGTTTCCACGAAGGTGCCTTCGAGCCAAGTAACATTGGGCATCTTGCCTACCATGGCGCCTCCGCACTCCGCTTGGCTACCCTTCACAACCTTCGGCTTGACACTGAAGATCTTGAGCCACAAGTCGAAGTGGGGCTGGATGCAGAGGAAGGCCTCACACATGACGATAAACGTCGAGATGTTGAGGATGAAATTCGGGGCCAGATCATGGAAATCCAGGCCATAGTAGAACATGAGCCCCCGGACAAAGGGATGGAGTGGGAAGCCCAGTCCGCGGAGGAAATGGGAAAGAAATACTACCCTCTCATGGGGCCTGGGGGTGGGGATGAGCTCTCCCTCGTCGGGGAGCCGGTGCGCGATGTCGCTGGACAGATATCCGGCGCTGCGCAGCTTCTGGATGTGCCCCTCCGTAACGGAGGAGGCCATCCACTTGCCTCCCACTCCGGACATAGTTGGAGAAGGTTGAGGTGAGATGTGCGGACTTGGGCGCTGGAGCTCGAGTTCGCGGAGATGGATAAGCCAAGGAGGAAGAAGGCGTAGGTAAAAGGGTTGGATCTTTATCCCCTTATATGGGCGGACGAAAACATGTGTCCCCACCGGCCTGATAAAACTCTCTTATCTCCCAAGCGCCACAATCAATGGCGCGGTTGGGTTACCCACGTCCGTATTGATGGGAATCCCGGAATAAGGGGAACACGATCTCTGCTTCGACAAGACGTGCCAAGGAAACCGCTTCGCTAAACATGCTGAGGTGGTACAATAAAAACAATTCGAGTAAAGGCTTGGTAGTGGTGTGATGTCACGCCACCAAATACGTCAGCAGATTGAACTTGTGTAAATATTATTCTCTCTACGGTGGTATGTGGAATTTATTTTGCAGAGCCGGACACTATCCTGGTGTTCACAATCTTCTATAAATTATTCAGAGAAGGAACCTGCCTTGCAACGCCGAAGACAATATGCACGCCGGACTCGTCGTCATTGAAGCCTGGTTCAGGGGCTATTGAGGGAGTCCTGGACTAGGGGGTGTCCGGATAGCCGGACTATCATCATCGGCCGGACTCCAAGACTATGAAGATACAAGATTGAAGACTTCGTCCCGTGTCCGGATGGGACTTTCCTTGGTGCGGAAGGCAAGCTTGGCAATACGGATATGTAGATCTCCTACCATTGTAACCGACTTTGTGTAACCCTAGCCCTCTCCGGTGTCTATATAAACTGGATGGCTTTAGTCCATAGGACGAACAACAATCATACCATAGGCTAGCTTCTAGGGTTTAGCCTCCTTGATCTCGTGGTAGATCTACTCTTGTAATACCCACATCATCAATATCAGTCGAGCAAGACGTAGGGTTTTACCTAAATCAAGAGGGCCCGAACCTTGGTAAACATCGTGTCCCTTGTCTCCTGTTACCATCCGCCTAGACGCACAGTTCGGGACCCCCTACCCGAGATCCGCCGGTTTTGACACCGACAGCAGAAATAACATCAAGTTGCAATGTTTAGAGCTATCAAACAACATGTTACAGAAAATTAACATGGCAAACAAAGGCATGGCATGCTAATACTCAAGACAAAGAACAAATCTCCCTTACTGAACTAATTTCAAAGATTAGCAGAAAAGATGATAGCATCCATACAAACATGGCAAATGATATGACAGATTCAGGATAGCAGTACATGGAAGGAACAACAATAAGTTGGCATGTTTGTGAGCTTGTCAACTCACCACAGAGCAAGACATGTCATGACAAGGTGACCAATAGTAAGAATGACTTGTAGAAGCAGGTTTACATAGCATCATGATATAGCAGATTCAGCCTAACAAAACAGTAACAGCAATTACCCTATTTCACGAGCTCAATGCACTCACTACATGACTCACAAAAATATATGGATTGCACGTTGTAAAGATGACATTATGTAGCTCAAAAGTCATGTAGACATCAAGCTCATAGGATGCACACATAAAATGCAATGAAAAAGAAAAAACAGCAAGTTCTGGTAACAGACAACAGTTAACATCATATAGTACTCTTGCAACGATGATAAGGGCATCAAGATGAACTCAAACAAGCATGGAACACTAGAATGAAATAAAGAGCATCTCCCAATGAACATTTTGTTATATCATATGCATGAAACGATGCAGCACACATGAAGTTATGGCATGACAAACAGGGCATAAAAATATCACAGAAAATGACTTGGTGGAAATTTACCCTCGCGAAAAGTCAACCCGGGATGAGGACGGGCGGGACGGAGGGATCCAGGGCGCGGGGGGAGGTGTTTGGTTCGGTCAGGTGGTGGATCTGATCCCGATCCACGAACCTCGCCGGAGTTGACGATGGCGGCGGAAGACGCGGGCGGAGGAGGTCGTCGGGGAGGGCGAGGTGGCCGGGTGGTGCGAGATCCAGCCGGATCCCACCAGATTCGGACCGGAGGGACCGGCGCGGGGCAGAGCAAGCCGACGAGGGACGGTGCGCGAGGGCGACGGCGGAGGTGCGCGGGCAGCGTCGGAGCCCGGCGAGCGAGGAGGCGGAGGGAAGCTTCAGGCGACGGCCAGTCGAGGGCAGCGGGCGGAGGCGCTGAGAGGAGGAGGCGGCGGCGGCGGGCAGTCCGCAAGGACCGAGGCGGTGCGGGCCGTGCCGGGTCGGAGCGGAGGGAGACGCGGCGGCGGCATCCCGCGGCGGAGGCCGGGCCGGCGAGGGGCAGCGACGGGGCGATGGCGGCGGTGAGCGAAGGGCGGCATGGTGGCGGAGCACGGAGACAGCGGCG
>NC_041383.1:186606132-186653488 GCF_002162155.2 Triticum dicoccoides | reverse complement strand
GGTGAGGGGCCGGGCGGCGGAGAACGCGAGGGTGCAGGGACGTCATGCGCGGGCCTGGGCGGGCCTGCCCTGGGCCCCGCGGGCCGGCGGCGGCGGCTGGCAGCGGAGGGCCATGTGGCGCTCCCTGGTTGGCTCAGGGCAGCGGGCGGACGCGTCTAGCGCGGGGTGGACACGTCCGGCGGCGGGAGGAGGAAGAGGCTAGGGTTAGGGTAGGATTCATCCGCGAAATTCGGGAGAGGATGTGTTTATATAGGTAGAGGGAGCTAGGAGTGTACAAATGGGGTGCGGTTTTCGCCCACACGATCATGATCGAATGACCAAGAGCATGGAGGGGGTTCGGATGGGCTCATGGGCTGTGGTGAAGAGGGGCTGGGCTACAAAGAGAAGGGAGTTTCGGGCTACGCGGTTAACCGTTGGGACATCAAACCACCTCCAAATGGAACGAAAGTTGACAGGCGGTCTACCTACTCTAAAACAACACTGCACGCCAAGTTTCATCCCATTCCGGGAACATTTTCCCCCGCTCACGAAACAAGGTCTGAGAGAGGCGACGGGCGCGTGCGAGAGGTATGGACTCCGAACGGACAACAGAGAGAACTAGGGGAACCCGAGCAGATGAAAGTTTTGAAAAACATGCAGATGAAATGCAGATGATGACATGGAAAAATGCAACACGCAAGCAAATGACATGGCAATGAAGGCGAATAACTGGAAGACACCTGGCGCATCAGATCCGGGGCGTTACACCTTCTCCCCCTTCCTCTTCTTCTTAGAATTGAGCTCGAACTAGTCACGGTCACCGCTGCCTCACCATCATCGTCACGGTCATAGCCAACTTCGGCATGTGAGAACACGTCCAAAGGGTCCACCGCGGTCGGTTTCGTCTGTCCTGAGGACTAGCTCAAGCTGGGACGTCCTCGAGCCGACACCATCTTCATATTCTTTGTTCGCCCGCCGCACATCGTCGCCATCTCACCATCACCACTACCTCTCCGGCCCATCGCCGGCCTCCTCGAGAATGCCTTCTTCCCCGTGGTGAGCTCCACCCTAGAATCGCCCTTCTTTCGACTTCGATCTGTCGCTGTTTGGCCTCCTCCCGCATTCGGCTGCCATGACTGCAGCTCCGCTCCGCGCGCACATGCATGCCCACACCCTTCCTCACCTAGGACGCGCCTTGGCTGTGTTTGCATGCCCCTGCCTGCGCCCTCGCGCGCATGCACCGTGTGCGCCCGCGCTTCGCCGCGGCCCTGCGTTGTTACCTCTGCTTCTCCTATCGCCGCTGCTGCTACCCCTCATCCACTCGCCACCCTCCCGCATGCTGCCGCTTCTCTCTACTACGTGCTCAGCCTGCCGCCACTATCGCCCGCGCCCACCAGGGCTACATCCAGCGTCCCCTGCACGGTGGCCGCCGCCGCTGGCCTCACTGGTTACGTGCACCCAGCCATGGCCTTGAGCCATTGCACGTAGGGGCCACTCGGGCTAATTGGGATTGGCCCATGTTTCTTATTAGTAGATCAGTTAGATGGTCCTATGAAAAGTGTACATTTAGAAATTTTAGGTCAAATTATGGAGTGGAGTAAAATGCATTGGGAAGATGCAAGCCACCATCTCTCTCCTCTTTAATTACCCAATCCCCAATGAGCTAAGTGCATGTAGAAATTAATGAGACCATGAGTAGAATGTTATTATTCTTGATTATCGTGTGATGAGATAAAAACATTTTTTTCTACTTTAAAGTGTGTTGGGAAGATAGAAGTACACTCTTTTGTGGACAAACTTTAAGGACAAACATATACTCTTCACCGGACGGAGGGAGTAGATGCAGGGCAAAAGACAATCATTGTATCTCTTTTGGTTAATGTGGATGGCATGTTCATATCATTGATACATCCATTTTGCATCAGTATAAAACTTTGTGGAGCAATTCTAACATATTTTCTCTCTTAATATGCAAGATTTACATGAAGAGGGAGATTGCCGGCAGTTGGAATTCTGGAGCTGAAAAAGCTATGTCAGAGATACCTATTCTGCACATCTCCAAATGAGTTGAAATTTTACGGAGATCTATTTTGGAATAAACAAAACATATTGGAGCAAAGATGTACCAGAGGAGGCCACCCAGGTGCCCACGAGGCACCAGGGCGCGCCGACCCCCCAAGGCACGCCCTGGTGGCTTGTGGGGCCCCTAGCCAACCTCCGGTGGCCATCTTCTGGTATATAAGCCCAATTGCGCTAGAAAAAAATTAAAGAGACGACTTTTGGGACGGAGCGCCGCCGCGTCGAGGTAGAACTTGGGCAAGAGCACTTTTGCTCTCCGGTGGAGCGATTCTACTAGAGATACTTCCCTCCTGGAGGGGTAAATTGAATCCGTCATCATCACCAACAACCCTCTCATTGTGGGAGGACCAATCTTCATCAACATCTTCACCAGCACCATCTCATCTCAAACCCTATTTCATCTCATGTATTCAATCTTTGTATCAAAACCTCAGATTGGTACCTGTCAGTTGCTAGTAGTGTTGATTACATCTTGTAGTTGATGCTAGTTGGTTTATTCGGTGGAAGATTATATGTTCAGATCCCTTATGCTATTCAATACCCCTCTGATCTTGGACATGAATATGATGTGTGAGTAGTCACTTTTGTTCTTGAGGACATGGGAGAAGTCTTTTCAAAAGTAATTGCTACTTCTTGAGCTTGTGTTGGTTTTTTCCTTGAAGATTTAAGGGTGATGCAGCAAAGTAGAGATAAGTATTTCCCTCAGTTAAGAACCAATGTATCAATCCAGTAGGAGAAACACGCAAGTCCCCAATATATGCACCTACACAAACAATCAAACACTTGCACCCAACACGAAAAAGGGATTGTCAATCCCTTCACGGCCACTTGCAAAGGTGAGATCTAATAGACATAGATATAAAAGATTACTAAAACATAAAAGTAAATAAATTGCAGCAAGGTATTTTTGGTATACAGATCTGAAAATATATGAAGGAAAATACACGCGGGGGGCATAGATTTAACTAGAGACTTCTCTCTTGAAGGCAAATAATTCGGTGGGTGAACAACTTAATGTCGAGCAATTGATAGAAAAGCGCAAAGTTATGACGATATCCAACACAATGATTATGAATATAGGAATCACATCCGTGTCAAGTAGACCGACTCCTGCTCGCATCTACTACTATTACTCCACACATCGACCGCTATCCAGCATGCATCTAGAGTATTAAGTTCATAAAGAATGGAGTGACGCCTTAAGCAAGATGACATGATGTAGAGGGATAAACTCAAGCAATATGATGAAAATCCCATCTTTTTACCCTTGATGGCAACAATACAATGCATGTCTCGCTACCCCTACTTTGTCACTTGTTGAAATCATGCAAGATTGAACCAAAACTAAACACCTCTCCCATTGCAAGAAAAAACAATCTAGCTGGCCAAACCAAACTGATAATTTGAAGAGAAATACAATGATATCAAATCATGCATATCAGAATTCAAAGAAGATAATATTCATAGATAAGCTGATCATAAATCCACAATTCATCGATCTCGACAAACACGACGCAAAAGAAGATTACATTGAATAGTCTCCAAATAACATCAAGGAGAACATGACATTGAGAATCAAAGAGAGAGAATAAGCCATCTAGATACTAGCTATGGACCCGTAGGTCTGTGGTAAACTACTCACGCTTCATCATAAGGGAAATAGGGTTGATGTAGATGCCCTCAATGATCGAATCCCCCTCCGGCAGGATGCCAGAAAAGGCCCCAAGATGGGATCTCAAGGGAACAAAACGTTATGGCAGCGGAGAAGAATTTTGGTGGACGTTTCTATTGATAATGGAATATTTTAGGGTTTATAGAACTCACAGGGAGGTCGGTGGACTCCTGAGGGGCGCACAAGCAAGGGGCGCCCCCCCCCCTAGGGCGCGCCCTGGTGGCTTGTGCAGTCCTCGGGACTCTTCTGACTTGGCCTCCAAGCTCCGTGGATGTCTTATGGTCCAAGAAAAATCATCGTAAAGTTTTATATTGTTTGGACTCCGTTTGATATTCCTTTTCTATAAAACTCAAAAACAAGGAAAAAACAGAAACTGGCACTGGGCTCTAGGTTAATAATTTAGTCCCAAAAATAATACTCCCTCCGTCCCAAAATAAGTGACTCAAAAATGACTCAACTTTGTACTAACTTTAATACAAAGTTGACTCACTTATTCTGGGACAGAGGGAGCATAAAATAGCATATTAATGCATATAAAACATCCAAAACAGATAATATAATAGCATTGAACAATCAAAAATTATAGATACATTGGAGACGTATCAAGCATCCCCAAGCTTAATTCCTACTCTTCCTCGAGTAGGTAAATGATAAAAACAAAAAATTTGATGTGGAATACTACCTAACATATTTATCCATGTAATTTCTCTATTGTGGCATGAAAGTTCAGATCCATAAGATTCAAAACAAAAGTTTAATATTGACATAAAAATAATAATATTTCAAGCATACTAATAAAGCAATCATGTCTTCTGAAAATAAATGGCCAAAGAAAGTTATCCCTACAAAATCATATAGTCTGGCTATGCTCCATATTCATCACACAAAGTATTAAATAATCCACAACCCCGATGACAAGCCAAGCAATTGTTTCATTCTTTTGATGTTCCCAAACCTTTTCAACTTTCGGGCAATACATGAGCGTGAGCCATGGATATAGTACTATAGGTGGAATAGAATATGGTGGTTGTGGAGAAGACAAAAGAAGGAGATAGTCTCACATCAACTAGGCATATCAGCAGGCTATGGAGATGTCCATCAATAGATATCAATGTGAGTGAGTAGGGATTGCCATGTAACAGATGCACTAGAGTTATAAGTTGTTGGGGAACGTAGCATGCAATTTCAAAAAAAATTCCTACGCTCACACAAGATCTATCTAGGAGATGCATAGCAACGAGAGGGGGAGATGTGTCCACGTACCCTCGTAGACCGAAAGCGGAAGCGTTTGACAACACAGCTATCGTGGTGGGCGCACGGCAGATGCCATGGGATGGCTAAAGAGAGGAGGAGGCTCGAGGGCACTAGTGGGCTCCAGAGGCAGGGTTGGCATGAGCGAGCGCGGGACGCAAGACATACCCAGGTTCGGGGCTCTCCGGAGAGATAACACCCCTAGTTCTACCAAGTGTGGTTGATATGCAATAGTACAAGGTTGCTCGTCGAGCTGTATGGAGGAAGAAGGAAGACTGGCCAAGGCCTAGGCTGCTCCTTCTCCTCGGGTGTGTTCTACCGATTGGTGGCTAACTTCTCTATCCTTGCTTACTTGCCCGTATACGTGAGGGCTCCTGGGGGGTTTTATAGGCCAACACCCAAGGGGTACAATGGTAATGTTACAAGATTGTGGGGCCGGGTCGTCAGCGTCTGAGGACCCGGGCTGGATGCTGCTACCCATCTAAACAACTTTGTAAATTTGTGTGAGATGCAAAAGAAGAAATATACAGATAATGATATTGTTAAATTGAAGTTATTTCCGTTTTCACTTAGAGATCGTGCTAAAGTTTGGTTTTCGTCTTTGCCTAAGAATAGTATTGATTCATGGAATAAGTGCAAAGATGCTTTTATCTCTAAGTATTTTCCTCTCGCTAAGATCATCTCTCTTAGGAAGGATATTATGAATTTTAAACAACTTGATCATGAGCATGTTGCCCAATCTTGGGAAAGAATGAAATTAATGATTCGCAATTGCCCTACTCATGGTTTGAATTTATGGATGATCATACAAAAAAATTATGCCACATTGAATTTTGCTTCTAGAAATCTTTGAGATTCGGCCATGGGAGACACTTTTATCGAAACCACCCTAGGAGAAGCTACTATACTCCTTGATAACATTATGGCTAATTATTCTCAAAGGCACACCGAAAGATCTACTAGTAAAAAAGTGCATGCCATAGAAGAAATTAATGTTTTGAGTGGAAAGGTGGATGAACTTATAAAATTGTTTGCTACTAAGAGAGCTCCTATTGATCCCAATGATATGCCTTTGTCTACTTTGATTGAGAATAATAATGAATCTATGGATGTGAATTTTGTTGGTAGGAATAATTTGGTAATAATGCTTATAGAGGAAATTTTAATCCTAGATCGTTCCCTAGTAATTCCTCTAATAATTATGGAAATTCCTACAATAATTCTTATGGTTATTTTAGTAAGATGCCCTCTGATTTTGAGAATAATATTAAAGAATTTATGATCTCTCAAACGAATTTTAATGCCTTGCTTGAAGAAAAAATGCTTAAAGTTGATGATTTGGCTAGGAACGTTGATAGGCTTTCGCTTGATATTGATTCTTTGAAACTTAGATCTACTCCTCCTAAGCATGATATCAATGAGTCTCTCAAAGCCATGAGAATTTCCATTGATGAGTGCAAAGAAAGAACCGCTAAATTGCGTGCTAAGAAAGATTGCTTTGTAAAAGCGTATTCTTCTAGTTTCCATGAAAATAATGATGAAGATCTAAAAGTTATTGATGTGTCCCCTATTAAATATTTGTTTTGCAATATGAATCTTAATAATGATGGGACTGTAGATGACTCAACTTTAGTTAAAAGGCGTCCCAATAATTCAGAGTTTTTAGATCTTGATGCTAAATTTGGTAAAAATGGGATTGGAGAGGTCAAGACTTTAAATAGCATTGAACCTACTATCTTGTATTTCAAGGAATTTAATTATGATAATTGGTCTTTAATAGATTGTATTTCCTTGTTGCAATCCGTGTTGAATTCTCCTCATGCTTATAGTCAAAATAAAGCTTTTACCAAACATATTGTTGATGCCTTGATGCAATCTTATGAGGAAAAACTTCATTTGGAAGTTTCTATACCTAGAAAACTTTATGATGAGTGGGAACCTACTATAAAGATTAAAATTAAACATCATGAGTGTTATGCTTTGTGTGATTTGGGTGCTAGTGTTTCCACGATTCCGAAAACTTTATGTGATATTGTAGGTTTCCATGATTTTGATGATTGATCTTTAAATTTGCACCTTGCGGACTCCACCATTAAGAAACCTATGGGAAGGATCAATGATGTTCTTATTGTTGCAAATAGGAATTATGTGCCTGTAGATTTTTATTGTTCTTGACGTAGATTGCAATCTTTCTTGTCCTATTATTCTTGGTAGACCTTTCCTTAGAACGATTGCTGCAATTATTGATATAAAGGAAGGGAATATTAGATTCCAATTTCCATTAAGGAAAGGCATGGAACACTTTCCAAGAAAGAAAGTTAAATTACCTTATGAATCTATCATGCGAGCTACTTATGAATTGAGTGCCAAGATGGCACTACTTAGATCTATCCTCGCTTTTATGCCTAGCTAGGGGCATTAAATGATATCACTAGTTGGGAGGCAACCCAATTTTATTTTTGTTTTTTGTTTTTGCTTCTGTTTAGTAATAAATTTTTCATCTAGCTTATGTTTAGATGTGTTTTCATGTTTAAATTAGTGTTTGTGCCAAGTAGAACCTATAGGATAACCTACGGTGATAGTTAATTTGATTCCGCTGAAAAACAGAAACTTTGCACGCACGAAAATAATTTTATCAATTCACAGAAACGTTCTTTTGCGTTGATTATTTTTGCTGTAGAATAGACAAATTTCCCCGGACTTTCTATATTGGTAGGATTTTTAGATTTCCATAAGTATTCGAGAGTTACAGATTGCTACAGATTGTTCTGATTGTGACAGATTCTGTTTTTCGTGTGTTGTTTGCTTATTTTGATGCATCTATGGCTAGTATCGGGGGGTTATGAACCATAGAGAAGTTGGAATACAGTAGGTTTAACACAAATATAAATAAAGAATGGGTTCATTCCAGTACCTTATGTGGTGGTTTTTCTTTCTTGCACTAATGGAGCTTATGAGATTTCCTATTGAGTTTTGTGTTGTGAAGTTTTCAAGTTTTGGGTAAAGATTTGATGGACTATGGAATAAGGAGTGGAAAGAGCCTAAGCTTGGGGATGCCCATGGCACCCCAAGATATTCAAGGATAACCAAGAGCCTAAGCTTGGGGATGCCCCGTAAGGCATCCTCTCTTTCGTCTTCGTCTATCGGTAACTTCACTTGGAGCTATATTTTTATTCGCTACATGATATGTGTTTTGCTTGGAGCGTCTTGTATGATATTTGTCTTTGAGTTTTAGTTTACCACAATCATCCTTGTTGTACACACCTTTTGGGAGAAGCCTACTTGATTAGAATTTATTAGAATACTCTATGTGCTTCACTTATATCTTTTGAGCTAGATATTTTTTGCTCTAGTGCTTCACTTATATCTTTTAGAGCACAGCGGTGGCTTAATTTTTTAGAAACTAGTAGGGTCCCCCGCGCATTTCGCGGCTAGATTTTGGGCTGTCATATTTGCTTTAATACAGACATATTGCATTAGTATTTGATAACATAAATTTTGAAATCAAAAATTAAATTAAACTGGATAGAATGGTTAGTAGATGCATGTATCCAAATGGAGTATATTATAATGTACTAACCACTTGGTGTTTTTCAGAAGAAATATTTCGTGAGTAATAACTTTGAGCCGGCAGTAGAATATTATCTATTTTTGTTGAATTGGATTTCTATTTGTGTGTGCACATGCTTATCTGTGTTATAATGAACTAACCACTTGGTGTTATTGAGAAGAAATATCTCATGAGTATGCATTCCTCTAATTCTATATCATAGCACGCAAAACAATTTAGTTGTCATGCTTCACAGCCTCACCATGTTGGTATTTCTCATAGTACTGATGTCATAGATCATCCGTCTCATCATGGCCAAAAAATTGAAACAAATGGAAAACTCCAAATCTGCTTCTCAATTTTGTTCATCCCTTAAGTTTAACTATGGGTAGTTTAAAGTTTTGAGTGCTCTAGAAAGAGATAGAGCTTGGGTAGTAAGTTTGAAAAAGATGATAGTTTGGATTCTTGGCTTATGGAGATATAGAGGATGAGAGGGATATGAAGTGACTAAAACGATTACAGGTTTTCAAAGTAAAATTATGGATGACTACACGGGTGATCTGGGGCATTTGGTCTATACAGAATTAAATGGAAAAGAAGTTTTTTCTAGCAAGATAAAAATTGGATGTATGTAGCTATGTAATATGAAGCTTGCCTTGGAAGTACATGTGTTCTTAGTAAAACATGTCAAGGATGTATGTGACTATGTAATCAAATAGGAACATGCTATGCAATTAAAATATTTAAGTTTCTCCTTTTTCTAAAATTTGTTGCCAATATTTTCACCAGCGTAATCTATTTTGTTGATCAATAATCCGCTGCAGGCACTCGAATTTAGAATTACTTGAACTAAAATGTAAATGAGAACATAGGTTTACTAACAGTATTCTTTACACTATCTTCACTTGGGACAACTTTTCACGAATAAGCTACCAATCATTTTTTAATGCTTTTGTATGTTTCCTACAATGTTTCCTACAAGCAGTGGTAGTTACCACCACTTGCCTTTTGTATGTTGTATGTAGTATCTATCGAAACCGATAGTATGTACGTGTAGTATGTAGTATATAACAATGATTAGGTAGTATATATATATTGATTTTTAGGTAGTATGTACCATGTTTTGAGTATGCTCTTTTTTACGTACAAATATGTACGTATTTCACAAACATAACAAAAACTATGGGCTCATATGCAATTTTTTCATGTAATTTGCTTTCAAATATCTTAGATATAGTATATGAACATATTTAAAATAATGAAGTAGTATATATAATACCACATGGTAGTATATGAGATATGTGGTGTAACTACCACCGGGTGGTAGGATTAATTTTCCCTATATCTCATGACCTTTCATCTTTTAATCTTTTAATCTCAGTCTATACAGATATATCTTTTACTGGAAAATTTTACCTGTCTCATGACCTTTCATCTTTTAATCTGAGTCGTTTTCATCAAAATAAATATTATTTGTATTTTTAGTACAAGTACATGTGGACGAACGTCATCCCTTATTTGTCTTCGGAAGAAATACCTCATGTCAACGATTGTAAGATTTAGCTTGCCACAACATTATAACTAATCATTGACCTATTATATACTAAAATTCATTGTTAGTTAGAAAGAGGAAAATTCGCTGGAACATCTTGCAGAAAGTAGGCAAAATATTTGGTGGACCGCATATAAAAATTTACAGTTTGGACAGTCTAGAGAAAACAAAATATGCTAGAAAAATATCACATAAATATGAAAGCAAAACATGAATAATTCGTACATTGGCCTACTATATATTAAAATTCATTGTTAGTTAGAAAGAGGAAAATTTGCAAGAACATCTTGCAGAAAGTAGGCAAAATATTTGGTGGACCACATATAAAAGTTTACAGTTTTGGGCAGTCAAGAGAAAACAAAATATGCTAGAAATATCATATAAATATAAAAGCAAAACTTAAATAATTCGTACATTGAACTATTATATATTTAAATTCTTTGTTAGTTAGAAAGAGGAAAATTCGCTAGAAAATCTTGCAGAAAGTAGGCAAAATATTTGGTGGACCATACATAAAAATTTGTAGTTTGGACAGCCCAGAGAAAACAATATATGCTAGAAAATAGTATCATATAAATATAAACACAAAACATGAGAATTTCATATGGTTGGTCCTTTTTATATCAAATTGTAGCCTTTAGATAGATATCAAAAATTGTAACCAAACACTATACAACCTTTTATTCTTAATCATCCAAATCATATAAAAAAATAGCCAACACATCGGTCATCTATGTAGGAAATATGTAGTTATTTCACAACAAAGTACTCTCTCGCACACATGCATCATGCATATCCCTTCTTGTATAAAAAAATGTCATGCATATTCCATCTACAAAATTAACATAAATGCATATATTCATGCAAACAATAATGTATCATAAACGCATGTATAAATGATGTATATGTATCCAAGATGGTATGTTCCCATGTTGTAGCTGCTACCAATGAAGAATCAATTACTGTACGTGCCTAGTAAGAGTGAGATCAATCAACACTCACCTGTTCACATGAAGACGCATGCGTTGATGTGTACGTGTGTGTTTGTGTTGTGATCGCTCGAAGCTCCTTGAATCAACTTGACTGCGCCGCCACAACCATTGACTCAGCGACAACTTTGTCAGGCCATTGCGTACCTGTTCAGTGACATGCGCCATTGGCCGTCGCCTATGCGACCGCCATCGCCGTCGCCGCTGCAGCCACTGTTTAGGCTAGCTTCTACGATTCATAAACATCGTTCCAGCCAGTAGCTATTCATATTCCTTCTCATGGCGGCAACGCACAATCACATACTTCTTCGATCATTGTTATGTTGTTCTAAACCGTAGACTAACACATGGCAGCAGGCTCCACGTCCATGCATCGGCGAGATCGTTTGGACGAAGGTCACGTCATGGTCCTTGGCTTGTTGCTTCGAGAAGACAGAACCCTAGGTATGCATGCACGGTCAATAAAGAAATATTTATGTATTTGGCCTTGTCCAACTCATAATAGATCGGCTAAAAAACATATAATAGGCATCCTATGCCCGTACGCTAGAGCATATTAGAGTCATAATATCTACTCGTTCCAAATTACCTATACTTCCCGTGTCAACTTTTTTTATAACACCCTTTCCGTGTCAATCGGGTTTGATCTATCCATCATGTTTGGCTTTGGTTGGAACATACTTTTGTACGTGACGTTATGTATTGTTTCTACCTAAATATATTTGTATGTAACGTTTACATCTTTAAATCTGAACCCTTAGTATCTAAAATTAGCGGTCAAGATAATTTAATCTGTGTGGACTAACGTAATGGCTTGTTTGACTCTTGTTTTAATTATATAATAGATTTTTTATCTCTCATGCTTCACTTATATCATTTTGAGAGTCTCTTAGAACAACATGGTATTTGCTATGGTTATAAAATTGATCCTAGAATGATGGGCATCCAAGTTGGGTATAATAAAAACTATCATAGAAAGTGAATTGGATGCTATGATCAATTTGATACTTGATAACTGTTTTGAGATATAGAGGTGGTGATATTAGAGTCATGCTAGTTGCGTGATTATGAATTTAAAGAATACTTGTGTTGAAGTTTGTGATTCCCATAGCATGCACGTATGGTGAACCGCTTTGTGATGAAGTTGGAGCATAATTTTATTTATTGATTGTCTTCCTTATGAGTGGCGGTCGGGGACGAGCGATGGTCTTTTCCTACCAATCTGTCCCCCTAGGAGCATGCGCGTAGTACTTTGTTTTCAATGGATTGTAGATTTTTGCAATAAGTAAATGAGTTCTTTATGACTACTGTTGGGTCCATGGATCATACGCACTCTCACCTTCCACCATTGCTAGCCTCTCTTGTGCCGCGCAACTTTCGCCGGTACCATACACCCACCATATACCTTCCTCAAAACAGCCACCATACGTACCTATTATGGCATTTCTGTAGCCATTCCGAGATATATTGCCATGCAACTTTCCACCGTTCCGTTTATATGACATGCATCATCATTGTCATATTTTCTCTTTACATGATCATGTAGTTGACATCGTATTTGTGGCAAGGCCACCTTCATAATTTTTCATACATGTCACTCTTGATTCATTGCATATCCCGGTACACTGCTGGAGGCATTCATATAGAGTCATATCTTGTTCAAAGTACTGAGTTGTAATCTTGAGTAGTAAGTAAATAAAAGTGTGATGATCTTCATTATTAGAGCATTGTCCCAGTGAGGAAAGGATGATGGAGACTATGATTCCCCCACAAGTCGGGATGAGACTTTGGACTTTATAAAAAAAAGAGGCCAAAGAGCCCACCAAATAAAAAAAAGAAAGGCCAAATAAAAAAAGAGAAAGGCCAAATAAAAAAATGAGAGAAAAAGAGAGAAGGGACAATGCTACTATCCTTTTTACCACACTTGTGCTTCAAAGTAGCACCATGATCTTCATGATAGAGAGTCTCCTATGTTGTCACTTTCATATACTAGTGGGAATTTTTCATTGTAGAAATTGGCTTGTATATTCCAATGACGGGCTTCCTCAAAATGCCCTAGGTCTTCAGGAGAAAGCTAGTTGGATGCACACCCACTTAGTTTCTTTTGTTGAGCTTTCATGCACTTATAGCTCTAGTGCATCCGTTGCATGGCAATCCCTACTCACTCACATTGATATCTATTAATGGGCATCCTCATAGCCCATTGATACGCCTAGTTGATGTGAGACTATCTTCTCCTTTTTGTCTTCTCCACAACCACCATTCTATTCCACATATAGTGCTATCAGTACAAGAAATATGTCAATTAGTGACCTTCTGTCACTGACCCTGGAAGAATTGGTCATAGATCTATGACCGTTTCAGACCAATTGGTCAAAAGCTGATCGGGGGGCTCCAAACCCTAAACTATAATGACCATTTTCGTCAGAAAGGTCGTAATTTCCTGACATGAAATGGTCATAAAGCAGATAGCACTGGCCCGCTGCCTTATTTCTAGCTGATCATGACCAATATAGATAGTCATAACCTTGTAAATTATGGTGGGTTGCCATGACTACACGCCACCTCATCAGTTTTGCCTATGTGTCATGTCTATGTGGCAGTTTTTGCCCTAGGTTGTGAAGCAACCTATATTTCTGTCATTCCCAAAATTCCCAAAAAAATCTCATAAATTCTTTGGGTCATATCTTCGTCAAATATGTAAAAAAACTTCCTTGCCTAGTTCAAAAATAATTCAAAAATATTCATTTTCCTATTCTGTTCAGAAAAATACTTTGTGAAGGAAGTACCACTTTGTCCAAATGGTATCCATTTTCTACAGTGCTTACTATGCCCAAATAACCGTCCTGCACCAAATGCCAGCTCAATCCATTCATTATTTTGAGCCCAGCTTCAACATTCGTATTTATGTCCAGTGCGTTACTTTGCAAAGCAAGTACCACCTAGGCTCCTCCTTTTGAGCTGAAAATTTGTGAAGACGGTCTTCTTAGTAACAGATCATCCTCAGCCAAAACTCACACCCATTAGCCATGTGCATTTCCCGTACCGCTAATCAAACACTTGGCTGCTTATTCATGTTTGAGCATCGATCGGTCTCCTCGTGAGAATCTTATGGTGTGAATGACCATTCCTAGCTAGTGGTTGAATCTTGGAATTTTTTGGTTTTTCTCTGATTAAATAGATACTTTTGTACCTAGAAATGACTTTCTGAAAAAATAAATAGCAAACTATGAGGTAGCCGCAGTTCAAATTTGACCCGCTTCCTACTAAATCGGTGGAAATTTATCTTTTTCACGAGAGGTGGATCAAAACTTTTGACATCCTACCATTTGGTCAGTTGTGCATTAAATATGGCCTAGTACTTTATAAAATTGATTTGGTCCCATTTTTCAACAAATATATGGTTGGTCCTTCACAAGAAAACTCATTTTGGGCACTCAAACAATGGAAAATTTATTTTTCGTCCAAAGAAAATGAAAACTCCCTTAGGAAACATTGTTTGCCATTCCAATATGCACCCTTGTGCACAATATGAGATCATTTGAACAAACTATGCCGTGAATGTGGCCATAAGATTGATCATTTGGCTTGAAAGCCATGAATCTTCACGCATGATAGCTCATTTTTTAGAACACTTTTTTAAAAGAATTACTGTATTACAAATTTATTATTTTTCCTGGTAACTTGGTCACATATAATGACACAATGCAAAGGTTTTCCAATTTTTTGATTTTTTTTGAATTTTTTATGCCGGTTTCAAAATGCGGTCAAAACGGCGGGATGATCGTTCCTAACTAGTGGTTGAATCTTGGAATTATTTTTGTGTTTCTCTGATTAAATAGATACTTTTGTACCTAGAAATGGTTTTTTGAAAAAATAAATAGCAAACTATGAGGCAGCCGCAGTTCAAATTTGACCCGCTTCCTACTGAAATGGCAGAAATTTGTCTTTTTCACGAGAGATTGATCAAAACTTTTGACATCCAACCATTTGGTCAATTGTGCATTAAATATGGCCTAGTATTTTAGAAAATTGATTTGGTCCCATTTTGCAACAAATATATGGTAGGTCCTTCACAAAAAAACTCATTTTGGGCACTCGAAAAATGGAAAATTGTTTTTTCGTCCAAAGGAAATGAAAACGCCCTTAGGAAACATTGTTTGCCATTCCAATATGCACCCTTGTGCACAATATGAGATCATGTGAACAAACTATGCAATGAGTGTGGCCATAAGATTGATCATTTGGCTTGAAAGCCATGAATCCTCAGAAATGATAGCTCATTTTTAGAAAACTTTTTTAAAAGAATTGCCTTATTACAAGTTTATTATTTTTCCTGCTACTTGGTCACATATAGTGACACAATGCGAAGGTTTTCCAATTTTTTGATTTTTTTTGAATTATTTATGCCCATTTCAAAATGCAGACAAAACGACGGGAATGACCGTTCGTAGCTAGTTGTTGAATCTTGGATTTTTTTGGTGTTTCTCTGATTAAATAGATGCTTATGTACCTAGAAATAATTTTTGGAAAAAATAAAGAGTAAACTATGATGCTGCCGTAGTTCAAATTTGAACCGCTTCCTACAGAATCGGTGGAAATTTGTCTTTTTCACGAGAGGTGGATCAAAGATTTTAACACGCAATCATTTGGTCAATTGTATATTAAATATGGACTAGTATTTTAGAAAATTAATGGATTCCAATTTTGCAACAATTATTTGGTCGGTTCTTCACAAAAAAACCATTTTTGCCACTCGGAAAATGATTAAAAATAGCTAGAAAGATCAGAAACGCATACAAATTGGTACTTATCCCTAAAATGTGGTCTAACTCTAGTGAAAATTTGTGGGATGCCCTTTTGGAAAATATTTTTGATTGCTACTTCACAAAATCCTTCTATTTTTTAGTACTTGGAAACTATTTAAATCACTGGTTTTCCGAACCAACCAAAACTCTTCCCACGGATCGATGACATGGTGCCCATCCATCCATCCATCCATCTCTCCATCCCACATCCATCCATCAATTTATCTACAGAAAAGAAAAGAAAATGAAAAAGAGATACCCCACCCGCAGTCCAAACCCTAGCTCAGATCCCCCTTCCTCTGTCTCATTGCCCTCGTCCCTGGCAGCGGCGCACCACTCATATCTACCTCTCTCCACCAAACCCTACCCACCAATGCGAGCTCCTCTCCCCTGCACCACTCCTCACCGCCACCACCACCACCAGCTATGGCGCCCGATCCCGTCCTCCGGTGGTGCCGAGCTCACCACGGTGACCCCATCGCTCCGCTCCTTCCTCTCATCGGGCCAGATCGGGCGCGCGTCTCCTCCAGTGGTGAAGCGCGACCCCCGATTCAGCCGATCCCGCCGCCCGCGCGCCACCACCCGCTCCTCCTCGCCCACCATAGGACGCAGACCCCACGCCGCTCTTCCTCCGCCCACCGGCCCACCCCGTCCCTGATGCCTCACTCACCGCCTTCCACCGCAGGGCCGCCGCGCTCGTCCCGCCCTCGGCGCCGCACCTCCACCGCCACCTCCGTTGGCTCCTCTCCGACGCCCCCGCCTCATGCACGAGCAGCCGGAGCACACCGTCCACCCCACACATGCGGCACTCGACGTGCTCGATGTCTTCGGTAATGGAAGCGCTCGGATCCCTCGGCTTCCTTCTTTGGTTTTTTCCTCCATTGAATGGCGCAATGGTGGATCCCCAACTCCCTCCAACACTCCTGTGCTCTATCCAAGAACTGCATCCTGATTGGATCCAGCCATCTCCTCCTTCACCGCGCGCGCTCAGCTCGCTGGCTACGATACGCCAACAACCCATCACCTCCTCAATCCTGCCAATCTCCTCCTCGCTCTCCCTCCCAAGATTCTGTTTCAGTCCTCCTCATTAGCCTAATACTTTCGTTCCCTTTCAGTTACCAGGGATTTTAACAGCGGATCTGGTGCACAGTGTGTGTTCTGTTCACCAATAACAAGTTAGCCGAGGTGGTTTGCATCTTGAAGAGATTAAACACTGGTGAACAGGTTGCTGTCGGGCTGTCACTAGTTGGTCTTCAGAGTTCAGACTCTGGAGTGGGCGGCAGTTCAGCTTGAAACAAAGGTGAGTGATTAATTACGCTGATTCAGTTGTGCAATTATGAATTTTATTGATTGTCTTCCATTCCTGCTCTAATTACGTTACCTTGTAGCCCCAATTTATCTGATAGACTATTGTTTACTACTACAACAGTTGCAGAATTTGTTTACTACTACACCAGTGGCAGTTCGGCTTAGCTTCACTAGCTGATGGGGCACTGATTTGGGCGTTTGCAGATACCGTGCATGACATCAAGGACCCGGAGCACCCCTACTCGCTGGAGCAGATATGGTGTGTGCTCTCCCAGGAGTCTGTCTCCGTCTCCCAGTGGTCCGTCTCCGTCTCCATATCCATTACGTATACCTGCGAGAATGTGCTGCTCAAGGTTTCTAGTGATTATTAGGAGCTCGGTTTGGGACTAGATGGTGCTGCTCAAGGTTTCTAGTCCGTCTCCGTCTCAAGGTTTCTAGTGTTAATTTTCAATGTCAATTGCTTAGTTGCAAGCGTTCTCTCCTACAGCATCTTGCACTCATCCACCTATGAGCCCTCCAATCTCTTCTCTATGATCCCCTTCCATTATAAGAAGCCAGAATCATTGTGGGTTTGTGGTGGAAATGTAGATTTACATTCATGATAAGATCATTAGCACAAATGGCCATTTCTCATCGATATCACTGTAGAGATTCGGAGTGTGATCTTGAAAGCACGCTGCATACAGAAACACAACGTTGAGTGCCTTTATTAAATAGATTAAAAAAGAAGTCAATAACTATCACCCAACTTGAACTTTTGGGGATCCATATATTTGACTAATTATTGCAACTTTGCATGTTCATCCGAAATTACTAGATGGTTTTTGTCTGTGCAAGTGGCTTAGCATAGTAAATTAGAATACTTTTTTGATATCCTGCTAGCAAATGATTATTAGCACAGTTGATTTCCATATTTGTTTTAGGGGTGTGGGGGGGGGGTACACTTTTAGGCCTTTTTTGCTCCGATCGTGATTTCTGGATTCTGGCCTTGGGATTTGTCAAATGTTCCAAGTTCAATTTTCACTAGAAATACTGTTGGTCATAAGTACAACAGTGCAAGCTATTCAATAATGGCAAATCTGCTAGTTATTAGCCATCTCTGGTTAACTAGTTATTTGCGAGACAGTAGGGCGATAAATTACTGTAAAATGCTTAAAATGTGAAGCCAGTAACACTTGACAAGCATAATAAACTAATATACTGTACATTACTAGTAGAGTACTTTTGCTCTCATTACAGTGTAAGCAATTCAATAGCAGGGAACACAATTACATAACCATCTCTGACTAATCAGCCATTTAGAAAGCATTACTTATTAGGGGAGGGGGTGGGTCTATTACTGTGCAACACTTGAATTCTTAGCACTGGCTAAGCATAGTATATTTGTACTAATTCGTGTGTTTTCTGCTGTCTTTGAGAATATAAAAGAGCTCAAGTGCTTCAGTTGTCATTGTTGTCTGTTGTTTGATTTGTCAAACCCCAAGTTCATTTTTCACTAGGAATAAAGTTGCTCTTGTCAGCGTGCAAGCAGTCCACTAATGTGAAATCTACAAATATGTTACCATCCCTTACTAATTACCCATTTAATGGTTTAACATAGTGCATGCATATACTGTAAAATGCTTACATTTTCAGTCTTGAACTTTGGCTAAGATTAATATATTAGTATTAGCAAAAAAGTGGTCTTTGGGAATAGTATAAAATATCGGACATGCTTTCATTAGGTTCATTATGGTACCAGCCTGCACTATTTGCCAAATTGATTTGCTTGCCTATTGCCATGAATTCCTGACTGGTTCGGGTCTCTGCTGGCTGTTTTCTGCAGCAACCTCACCAGGTCCCTCAATCTACCTGTGGCCAGTATCGTTGCTTACATTTTTCATCTGCCCACAACGTACAATCTTCAACTGTACTGGATTGTTGCAGATTCGTGTTGAATGAGGGAAACTACCCTGTCAACGCCCCACTCAAGGAGACCGTCACCAGCATCCAGTCCTAGGTCGCCAAGATTGAGGGCGACATGAAGGTCTGCTTCTGTGTGTCTTCATTAGTCCTGTTCTTCTTCATACTGACCAAATTAATATGAAGATAGCATTGAGTTTAATCCAATACTGATGATTGTTGTGGTTTGTCTTCGAACAATGCTTGTGTTTTAGCTACTGCCACTTTGAGCTGCTGTAGGCTTGTAGTTATCAATTGCAGCTGGGCTTATATATTTGTATGGGTTTTATTCAGGTTTGAGGACAGTTACTAGTTTGTAGGATGTTATAGGAATGGACAGTTTCATGTAAGGGTAATTGATTTGTAAGAGTTCATTCTATATGTATGAGAGTCCTTGTATAACAACTGGAGAGCACAAACCTCGTCTATTTTTACGTCTAGTCCTTTCATGCCTACTCGCTCTCACATCTGTTGAAATGTACTTAATGGCTCACCACACCCCCTGATTACATGGTGCTTTTTCTGGCAGCAACAATGCAGGGGTGATGGCAACACCTTTCTCCCTCAAAGGATGGCAAGATTGCAACCAACCATGTCGGTATGGCTACAAACTCACATCTACCTTTTACTAGCTGATGATGAGCCATTTACATACCCTGATTACATCTCTTCCATAGGGATATAGATAAATCCTTCACTTGTTACTGTGTCATATGCTGATTACTTCTTCTACGCCTAGTGCTCTTGTTAGTGAAATTCGTCTAGTATTTTTTTTTGCAAAGCACGGAATGGTTTTGAGTAGTTGATCATTGCCTGATGGAACCTTCATGTCCTTAGCCCTCACTACAATAACCAGATGCAATCCATTTTTATTAAATGCATTCTGGTTAGGATTTTGTCGTGGCTGTTCTATTTCCTATAGATCTAGATCTGGTCACTACTGAAATTTCATTCTAGGACTTCATCATGTGATTATTAGTTATTTTTAACCAATGCTAGTCCTAGCATGTGTACACTCTAATCTCTAATGATGTTTGTCTTTGTGTTCAGGAGCTTGAGGTCTACAAAATTTGAAACTCGAAACCATATAGCTCTACTCAGCAAAGAGCCGTCTCTTCTGTTTGATTGTAATAGAATGTAAATATTGTAATATTGTAATAGTAGGCATATCTAGGTTGTAATAACTATGTACAGATTGTAGTAGACTTAGTTAGTGTTATTTGACGTACTACATCTGTACTGTTCTGTTTGAGATATTGATTATGTATGTGATTTGAAAATGTGTGGAATGGAAACCTGACTTGTGGGATCCACTTATGAAAATAATCTGAGCATTTTTTGAATTTTTTGTCGAGTGGGCCCAATGTGTGAGAAGATGACAAGTGGGACCATCTCCAAAATATAATGGCCCAAACAATGTTAAAAGGCCCCGGCCCAGAAATAAATGAAAGGCTGAATGGGCTTGGCCCGTGTAACTTACAGGAAAAAATAATTAAAAAGGCTGAATTAATGGGCTCGGCCCATCTAAAGCATCGAAATGGACCAGGCTGATTCTAAGTAACGACCTTTTGAATTGGTCGTAATTTTGCCACGTCAGATTGCCACGTCGGATCCGACGTGGCCTGGGCAGATAGCCAGTGACCAAAACAAAAGGTCATGGGTTTAACGACCTTCTGTTTTGGTCGTAAACGTCTATGACCTTCTCACAGAGAAGGTCGTTAATTTCAGTTTACGACCGCCAGCTTTTGACCTTCTGTTTTTGGTCACAAAAAGGTCACAAATGAAAAACAATGACCATTCAATGACCAATAGTCAAGGTCACAAGTTGACATATTTCTTGTAGTGTATGTCCATGGCTCACGCTCATGTATTGGGTGAAAGTTGAAAACATTTGAGATTACTCAAGTATGAAACAATTGCTTGGCTTGTCATCGGGGTTGTGCATGATTAAATACTTTGTGTGATGAAGATAGAGCAACAGCCAGACTATATGATTTTGTAGGGATAACTTTCTTTAGCCATGTTATTTTGAGAAGATATGATTGCTTTGATTAGTATGCTTGAAGTATTACTATTCTTATGTCAATATGAACTTTTATTTTGAATCATTTGGATCTGAACATTCATGCCACAATAAAGAAAATTACATTGAGAATTATGCTAGGTAGCATTCCACATCAAAAATTCTGTTTTTATCATTTACCTACTCGAGGACGAGCAGGAATTAAGCTTGGGGATGCTTGATACGTCTCCAACATATCTATAATTTTTTATTATTCCATGCTATTATATTACCCGTTTTGGATGTTTATGGTCTTTACTTTACACTTTTATATCATTTTTGGGACTAACCTACTAACTGGAGGCCAGCCCGAATTGCTATTTTTTTTTTGCCTATTTTAGTGTTTTGAAGGAAAGGAATATCAAACCGAGTCCAAACGGAATGAAACCTTCGGGAGCGATCTTTTTGGAACAAACGTGATCGAGGGGACTTGGAGTGGACGTCAAGCAACAGAGGAGGCGGCCACGAGGGTGCCCGATGTACCCCCCACCCTTGTGGGCCCCTCGATCATCCACCGACCTACTTCTTCCTCCTATATATACCCACGTACCCTGAAACCATCAGAACAGACCACGAAAACCTAATTCCACCGCCGCAACCTTCTATATCCGCGAGATCCCATCTTGGAGCCTTTGCTGGCGCTTTGCGGGAGGGGGAATCGACCATGGAGGGCCTCTACGTCATCTCCAAGGCCTCTCCGATGAGTTGTGAGTAGTTTACCATAGACCTTCGGGTCCATAGTTATTAGCTAGATGGCTTCTTCTCTCTCTTTGAATCTCAATACCAAGTTCTCCTCGATCTTCTTGGAGATCTATTCAATGTAACTCTTTTTGCAGTGTGTTTGTCGAGATCTGATGAATTGTGGGTTTATGATCAAGTTTATCTATGAGAAATATTTGAATCTCCTCTGAATTCTTTTATGTGTGATTAAGTTATCTTTGCAAGTCTCTTCGAATTATCAGTTTGGTTTGGCCTACTAGATTGATCGTTCTTGCAATGGGAGAAGTGCTTAGCTTTGGGTTTAATCTTGCGGTGTCCTTTCCCAGTGACAGCAGGGGCAGCAAGGCACGTATTGTATTGTCTCCATCGAGGATAAAAAGATGGGGTTTATATCATATTGCATGAGTTTATCCCTCTACATCATGTCATCTTTATTAATGCGGTACTCTGTTCTTTATGAACTTAATACTCTAGATGCAGGCAGGAGTCGGTCGATGTGTGGAGTAATAGTAGTAGATGCAGGCAGGAGTCGATCTACTTGTCACGAACGTGATGCCTATATACATGACCATGCCTAGATAATCTCATAACTATGCGCTTTTCTATCAATTTCTCGACAGTAATTTGTTCACCCACCGTAATACTTATGCTATCTTGGGAGAAGGCACTAGTGAAACCTATGGCCCCCGGGTCTATCTTTTATCATATAAGTTTACCATCTACTTTTATTTGCATCTTTACTTTTCCAATCTATATCATAAAAATACCAAAAATATTTATCTTATCATATTATCTCTATCAAATCTCACTTTTGCAAGTGGCCGTGAAGAGATTGAAAACCCCTTTGTTGCGTTGGTTGCGACTTTCTTGTTTGTTTGCGTAGGTGCGTGGGACTTTTGAGGAGCCTCCTACTAGATTGATACCTTGGTTCTCAAAAACTGAGGGAAATACTTACGCTACTTTGCTGCATCACCCTTTCCTTTGAAGGAAAACCAACGCAAGCTCAAGACATAGCAGAAGGTCAGCGTCGCGCCGTGGCCTCGGGCCGTGAAGCACGTGTCGGACCGGGCCGGGAGCGCGAGGCCAGCCAAGAGAAAGCGCGGTGCCGGGCAGGGGAGGCCGCCCCCCGTCCTGGTCCTGCAGGGGTAAGTTCTTCTTCTTCCTGCTTCCGAGTAGTCGAGCCGACTTTGCTTTTTGTTCATTTCATCTTTTTCTTCAGGTCACCAATCATGCTGGCGAGGGCGGCCGCGGATGCCGCAGCCGCTGAGGAGGCCGCGTTCCGAAGGAGCCAGTCCGACCCCGTCGACCGGGTGGAGTGATAACCCGCAAGTGTAGGGGATCGCAACAGCTTTTGAGGGTAGAGTATTCAACCCAAATTTATGGATTCGACACAAGGGGAGCCAAAGAATATTCTTAAGTATTAGAAGTTGAGTTGTCAATTCAACCACACCTGGATAACTTAGTATCTGCAACAAAGTATTTAGTAGCAAAGTAGTATGATAGTAATGGTAACAGTGGCAAAAGTAAAGATAATAGTTGTGTAGTAATTGTAACAGGAGCAACGGAAAAGTAAATAAGCGAAGCACAATATGTGAAAAGCTCGTAGGCATTGGATCAGTGATGGATAATTATGTTGGATGCGATTCCTCATGTGATAGCTATAACATAGGGTGACACAGAACTAGCTCCAGTTCATCATTGTAATGTAGCCATGTATTCCGAATATAGTCATACGTTCTTATGGAAAAGAACTTGCATGACATATTTTGTCCTACCCTCCCGTGGCAGCGGGGTCCTAGTGGAAACTAAGGGATATTAAGGCCTCCTTTTAATAGAGAACCGGAACAAAGCATTAGCACATAGTGAATACATGAACTCCTCAAACCATGGTCATCACCGAGAAGTATCTCGATTATTGTCACTTCGGTGTTGTCGGATCATAACACATAATAGGTGAAGATAGACTTGCAAGATAGGATCAATAACTCACATATATTCATGGAAACATAATAGGTTCAGATCTGAAATCATGGCACTCGGGCCCTAGCGACAAGCATTAAGCATAGCAAATTCATAGCAAGATCAATCTCAGAACATAGTGGATACTAGGGATCAAACCCTAACAAAACTAACTTGATTACATGGTAAATCTCATCCAACCCATCACCGTCCAGCAAGCCTAAGATGGAATTACTCACGCACAGCGGTGAGAATCATGAAATTGGTGATGGAGGATGGTTGATGATGACGACAACGACGAATCCCCCTCTCCGGAGCCCCGAATGGACTCCAGATGAGCCCTCCTGAGAGAGATTAGGGCTTGGCGGCGGCTCCGTATCGTAAAACGCGATGAAACTTTCTCTCTGATTTTTTTCTCCGTGAAACGGAATATATAGAGTTGGAGTTGAGGTCGGTGGAGCATCAGGGGGCCCACAAGACAGGGGCGCGCCCAGGGGAGAGGGCGTGCCCCCACCCTCGTGGACAGGGTGTGGGGCCCTGGCCTTGATTCTTTCGCTAGTATTTTTTATATTTTCCAAAAGTTATCTTCGTGGATTTTCAGGTCATTCCGAGAACTTTTGTTTTCTGCATAATAAACAACACCATGGCAGTTCTGCTAAAAACAACGTCAGTCCGGGTTAGTTTCATTCAAATCATGCAAGTTAGAGTCCAAAACAAGGGCAAAAGTGTTTGGAAAAGTATATACGTTGGAGACGTATCAACTCCCCCAAGCTTAAACCTTTGCTTTTTCTCAAGCAATTCAGTTGATAAACTGAAAGTGATAAACAAAAACTTTTACAAACTCTATTTGCTCTTGTTGTTGTAAATATGTAAAGCCAACATTCAAGTTTTCAGCAATGATTATTGACTAACCATACTCACAATAACACTTAGGTCTCACATTTACTCATATCAATGGCATAATCAGCTAGCGAGCAATAATAATAAAACTCGGATGACAACACTTTCTCAAAACAGTCATAATATGATATAACAAGATGGTATCTCACTAGCCCTTTCTGAGACCGCAAAACATAAATGCAGAGCACCTTTAAAGATTGAGGATTGACTAAACATTGTAATTCATGGTAAAAGATATCCAGTCAAGTCATACCCAATATAAACTAATAGTAATGAATGCAAATGACAGTGTGCTCTCCAGCGGGTGCTTTTTAATAAGAAGGTGATGACTCAACATAAAAGTAAATAGATAGGCCCTTCGCAGAGGGAAGCAGGGATTTGTAGAGGTGCCAGAGCTCGATTTTAAAAATAGAGCTGAATAACATTTTGAGCGGCATACTTTCACTATCAACGCAACAACTATGAGATGGTGATATCTTCCATACTACATACATTATAGGTGGTTCCCAAACAGAATGGTAAAGTTTATACTCCCTCACCACCAACAAGCATCAATCCATGGCTTGCTCGAAACAACGAGTGCCTCCAACTAACAACAGCCCTGGGGGAGTTTTGTTTAATTATTTTTATTTGCTTTGATCTTTTTGATCATGGGACTGACCATCCCGGTTACCAGCCATTTTCTCGTGAATGAGGAGCGGAGTCCACTCCTCTTGAGAATAACCCACCTAGCATGGAAGATACAGACATCCCTAGTTGAAACATGAGCTCCTCGAGTATACAAAACAGAATTTCATTTGAAGGTT
Organism: Triticum dicoccoides; assembly: GCF_002162155.2. Lineage (NCBI taxonomy): Eukaryota > Viridiplantae > Streptophyta > Magnoliopsida > Poales > Poaceae > Triticum > Triticum dicoccoides. The sequence goes on along the minus strand of NC_041383.1, from coordinate 186,627,912 downwards.
TGGAGTTTGGCACATAAAAATTTACTTGGAACGGCAGGTAGATACCGCATATAGGAAGCTATGGTGGACTCATATGGAATAACTTTGGGGTTTAAGGAGTTTGGATGCACAAGCAGTATTCCCGCTTAGTACAAGTGAAGGCTAGCAAAAGACTGGGAAGCGACCAACTAAGAGAGAGACAACAGTCATGAACATGCATTAAAATTAATTTACACCAAGTACAAGCATGAGTAGGATATAATCCACCATGAACATAAATATCGTGCAGGCTATGTTGATTTGTTTCAACTACATGCGTGAACATGTGCCAAGTCGAGTCACTCAATTTATTCAAAGGAGGATACCATCCCATCATACCACATCATAATCATTTTAATAGCATGTTGGCACGCAAGGTAAACCATTATAACTCATAGCTAATTAAGCATGGCACAAGCAACTATGATCTCTAAATGTTATTGCAAATATGTTTACTTCATAATAAGCTGAATCAGGAACGATGAACTCATCATATTTACAAAAACAAGAGAGGTCGAGTTCATACCAGCTTTTCTTATCTCAATCAGTCCATCATATATCGTCATTATTGCCTTTCACTTGCACGACCGAACGGTGTGTATAATAATAATAGTGCACCTGCATTGTACTAAGCTGGAATCTGCAAGCATTCAACTCAAGAGAGAAGACAAAGTAATATGGGCTCTAAGTTAGATAAACAATCATGCATATGAGAGCCACTAAACAATTTCAATATGGTCTTCTACTCTCGACCCCCAAAGGAAGGAAAGGAAATAAAACTTATTTACACGGGAAAGCTCCCAACAAGTAAAAGAAGAACAAGAAATCTTTTTGTGTTTTCATTTTAATTTCTACTACAAGCATGGAAATTAAACTAACTAATTTTTTTGGTTTTTCTTAAGGTTTATCAAACACACAAGAAGAAAGCTAGAAAAAAGAAAATTAAACTAACATGGATAATACAATGAAAGAGTATGAACACCGACAACTAGAATAATGTTTGAACATGAATGTAAAGTCGGTGGGAAATACGTACTCCCCCAAGCTTAGGCTTTTGGCCTAAGTTGGTCTACTACCAAGGATCGTGGCTGCTCTCCCCGGTGTACTGAGGGGTGCAATCAGGATACCACTAACTAGCGATCTCCTTCGGATCCCACTAATAAGATGATGGATGATAAGGGTCCAGTGGAGGTTCCGGCTCATGCTCTGGAGTGTATGCATGTCCTCGATGAGCGTACACCGCGTCCGATGAGACAAGATAACTAACTGCAGCCAAATCAAACAACAGAGGTGCAGGCAGGATAATAGTCTCATTGTGTTTCTTATTAAATCTCAAGTTATACAGGAGCATCTTATCATCATTATGAACAATAAACTCATGTGCTAACATGCTCCTGTAATCTAAAAGGGAAAGAGGCAACTTTGTCTCCTCTTTCTCATAGTGCCTAATATGTATCTCAAAATGTTCAGCAAGGCGTGCAGCATAGATACCTCCAAAGATGGGGCCTTTTGTACGGTTCAGGCTTAGTCGTTTAGCAATAACGGCACCCATACTAAAACTATTATCACCAAACAAGGCATGGAATAGAATAATAATATCAGGAACATTGAAGTTTCCACTATTTCCACGACCAATTAAGCATCGACTAGCAAATAAGGCAAAGTAGCATAAAATAGGAAAGTGTATGCTAGTGATTCTCGCATCGGAACCCTTCTTTGGATCCCCTACAGTAATGGTGTTAACAAAGCCATCCACATCTTTACGATGTGGTTCATTTAAGCTGCCCTCAAAGGGTATTCTACATACCACGCAAAAATTATGTAACGACATTTCCTTGAATTCATCATATAAATGAAATGATACTGAAGGAGGTGAATTCTTAGGATAGTAATAAAAGTTTTGCACGAAAGTATTGGTGAGTAAGAGATACTGATCGATCAGGTCGTGGAGGAAGTCAGTGAGGCCTGCATTTTTAATCAAAGAATAAAAGTCTTCATAAATCCTGGCTTCTCTCAAGAAATTATCACATGGCCATTCACACGGCCGTACTTCCGCTACCCGAGGAAGATTATATTTGGCATTTTCCTTCTCTTTAGCTTGTTTATCCTGGGAGCCTTGGCTAGAAGAGCCCCTCAAAAATCTCCTTATCACTTTCTGAAAATTCTGAAATTTTTAGTAACTTCAAAATAAAAGTGAATAAAACTAAACAAGATTGGTAGCAACTACTCCTACAAGTGCCTAGAGCCTATATCATGCATTGGTATTACTTGGGACCTCATAAATTTAACATGCAAGCTCAAGAACAGGGTCACCTATGCAGCAAAAAAAATGCAATGAATAAAGCACTAGAACAAAAACTAATTGGATCAATGGGGAGTCACATACCAAGCAACAATCTCCCAAAGCAGTTTTGTGAATGGAGCTTTGAGCAAGGAGATCGAAAATCGGAGCAAAATAAGCTAGAACTCGTGCTTGAGCTGGATGGGGATTTTTTTGGGAAGAAGATGGAGTGTGTGGGTGCAGGAATAAGTGGAGGGGGGCCACCGTGGGCCCACGAGACAGGGGGGCGCGCCCTCCACCCTCGTGGCCAGGTGCTTGCGCCCCTATAGTGTTTTCACTGCCTAAAATCCTCAAATATTCCATAAAAATCATACTAAAATTGCAGGGCATTTGGAGCACTTTTATTTTCGGGATATTTTTTATTGCACGGATAATTCAGAAAACAGACAGATAATACTATTTTTGCTTTATTTATTCTAAATAACAGAAAGTAAAAAGAGGGTATAGAAGATTGTGCCTTCTTTTCATCCATCTCGTGATCAGCAAAATGAATCCACTAACAAGGTTGATCAAGACTTGTTAACAAACTCATTCCGAATAACACGGAACCGGAGAAATTTCGAATAACACTAAGTTACCTCAACGGGGATATGAACATCCCCAACAATAAGAATATCATACTTTTTCTTGACAGTAGGAAGAGGAAATTCAAAACCTCCAATAATGATAGTTGGAACTTTTCCAATAGAGTTGATGTTATGAACTTGAGATTGTTTCGTCGGAAAGTGTATCGTATGCTCATTACCATTAACATGAAAAGTGACATTGCCTTTGTTGCAATCAATAACAGCCCCTGCAGTATTCAAAAAGGGTTTACCAAGGATAATCGACATACTATCGTCCTCGGGAATATCAAGAATAACAAACTCCGTTAAGATAGTGATATTTGCAACTACAACAGGCACATCCTCACAAATACCGATAGGTATAGCAGTTGATTTATCAGCCAGTTGCAAAGATATGTCAGCAGGTGTCAACTTATTCAATTCAAGTCTATGATATAAAGAGATAGGCATAACACTAACACTAGCTCCAAGATCACATAAAGCAGTTTTAACATAGTTTCTTTTGATTGAGCATGGTATAGTTGGTACTCCCGGATCTCCAAATTTCTTTGGTATTCCACCCTTAAAATTATAATTAGCAAGCATGGTGGAAATTTCAGCTTCTGGTATCTTTCTTTTATTTGTAATGATATCCTTTTATATACTTAGCATAAGGATTTACTTTAATCATATCAGTTAAGCACATATGTAAGAAGATTGGTCTAATAATTTCAGCAAAGCGCTCAAAATCCTCATCATCCTTTGTCTTGGATGGTTTAGTAGGAAATGGCATAGGTTTCTGAACACATGGTTCTCTTTCCCTACCGTGCTTCCTAGCAACAAAATCTCTCTGATCATAACGTTGATTCTTTGATTGTGGGTTATCAAGATCAACAGCAGGTTCAATCTCTACATCGTTATTTTTGCTAGGTTGAGCATCAACATGAACATTACCATTAACATTATCATTAGGTTCATGTTCGTCACCTGGTTGTGTTTCAGCATCAGAAATAGAAATATCATTGGGATTGTCAGGTGTGTCTATAACAGGTTCACTAGAAGCATGCAAAGTCCTATCGTTTTTCTTTTTCTTTTTAGAAGAACTAGGTACCTCTAAATTCTTTCTCTGGGAATCCTGCTCGATTCTCTTAGGGTGGCCTTTAGGATACAAAGGTTCCTCAGTCATTCTACCAGTTCTAGTAGCCACTCTAATAGCAAAATCATGTTTATTATGTAATTCATCGAGCAAATCACTTTGAGCTTTAAGTACTTGCTCAGCTTGAGTGGTAACCATAGAAGCATATTTGCTAATGAGTTTAAGTTCACCTTTAACTCTAGCCATATAATCACTCAAGCGTCCTATCTCGAAAGCATTATTATTTAATTCTCTACCAACATAAGCATTAAAACTTTCTTGTCTAGCCATAAAGTCATCAAATTCATCTAAGCATGGGCTATGAAATTTAGTAGATGGGATTTCAACTTTATCATATCTATAGAGAGAATTTACCTTTACTACCTATGTCGGGTTATCCAGACAATGTGTTTCTTCAACAGGCGGTATATTAAGACCATGTATTTCTTTAATAGGAGGTAAATTCTTAACATCTTCAGCTTTAATACCTTTTTCTTTCATTGATTTCTTTGCCTCTTGCATATCTCCAGGACTGAGAAATAGAACACCCCTCTTCTTCGGAGTGGGTTTAGGAATAGGCTCAGGAGTTGGATCAATTGGCTCAGGGATTGCCTTTGGAATTGGCTCAGGAAGAGTCCAATTATTTTCATTAGTCAACATATTATTCAATAGTAATTCAGCTTGGTCAAGTGTTCTTTCCCTAAAAACACAACCAGCACAACTATCCAAGTAGTCCTTGGAAGCATCGGCTAGTCCATTATAAAAGATATCAAGTATTTCATTTTTCTTAAGAGGATGATCAGGAAAAGCATTAAGTAATCGGAGAAGCCTCCCCCAAGCTTGTGGGAGACTCTCTTCTTTGATTTGCACAAAATTATATATTTCCCGCAAGGAAGCTTGTTTCTTATGAGCGGGGAAGTATTTAGCAGAGAAGTAATAAATCATATCCTGGGGACTACGCACACAACCAGGATCAAGAGAATTAAACCAAGTCTTAGAATCACCCTTTAATGAGAACGAAAATATCTTAAGGATATAATAATAGCGAGACTTCTCATCATTTGTAAACAGGGTGGCTATATCATTTAACTTGGTAAGATGTGCCACAATAGTTTCATTCAAGGCCATAAAAAGGATCAGATTCAACCAAAGTAATTATTTTAGGATCAATAGAGAATTCATAATCCTTATCAGTAACACAGATAGGTGAAGTAGCAAAAGCGGGGTCAGGTTTCATTCTAGCATTAAGGGATTGCTACTTCCATTTAGCTAATAACTTCTTAAGATCATATCTATCTTTGCAAGCAAAAATAGCTCTAGCAGCTTCTTCATTCATAACATAGCCCTCAGGAACAACAGGCAATTCGTAATCAGGGGGAGAACTTTCATCATCACTATCATCAATAGTAGGATCTTCAATAATTTCATTCTCTCTAACCTAGCAAGTTGTTCATCAAGAAATTCACCTAATGGCACAGTAGTATCACGCACAGAAGTAGTTTGATCATAAGTATCATGCATAGCAGAAGTGGCATCATCAATATCATACGACATATCAGAATTCATAGCAGTAGCAAGTTTAGTTGTCGCTAGCTTACTCAAACAGAAGGAGAATCTAGTGCAGAGCTAGATGGCAGTTCCTTACCTCCCCTCATAGTTGAGGGAAAAATCTTAGTTCTTCCGTCTTTCAAGTTCCTCATAGTGATCAACAGATATAAATCCCAAGTGACTCAAATAATAGAGCTATGCTCCCCGGCAATGGCACCAGAAATTAGTCTTGATAACCCAGAAGTGTAGGGGATCGCAACAGCTTTCGAGGGTAGAGTATTCAACCCAAATTCATTGATTCGACACAAGGGGAGCCAAAGAATATTATTAAGTATTAGCAGTTGAGTTGTCAATTCAACCACACCTAGATAACTTAGTATCTGCAGCAAAGTATTTAGTAGCAAAGTACTATGATAGTAATGGTAAAAGTGGCAAAAGTAAAGATAATAGTTTTGTAGTAATTGTAACAGGAGCAACGGAAAAGTAAATAAGCGAAGCACAATATGTGAAAAGCTCGTAGGCATTGGATCAGTGATGGATAATTATGTTGGATGCGATTCCTCATGTAATAGCTATAACATAGGGTGACACAGAACTAGCTCCAGTTCATCAATGTAATGTAGGCATGTATTCCGAATATAGTCATACGTGCTTATGGAAAAGAACTTGCATGACATATTTTGTCCTACCCTCCCGTGGCAGCGGGGTCCTAGTGGAAACTAAGGGATATTAAGGCCTCCTTTTAATAGAGAACCGGAACAAAGCATTAGCACATAGTGAATACATGAACTCCTCAAACTATGCTCATCACCGAGAAGTATCCCGATTATTGTCACTTTGGGGTTGTCGGATCATAACACATAATAGGTGACTATAGACTTGCAAGATAGGATCAAGAACTGACATATATTCATGAAAACATAATATGTTCAGATCTGAAATCGTGGCACTCGGGCCCTAGTGACAAGCATTAAGCATAGCAAAGTCATAGCAATATCAATCTCAGAACATAGTGGATACTAGGGATCAAACCCTAACAAAACTAACTTGACTACATGGTAAATCTCATCCAACCCATCACCGTCCAACAAGCCTACGATGGAATTACTCATGCACGGCGGTGAGCATCATGAAATTGGTGATGGAGGATGGTTGATGATGACAAAACGACGAATACCCCTCTCCGGAGCCCCGAACGGACTCCAGATCAGCCCTCCCGAGAGAGATTAGGGCTTGGCGGCGGCTCCATATCGTAAAAGGCGATGAAACTTTCTCTCTGATTTTTCTCTCCGCGAAACGGAATATATAGAGTTGGATTTGAGGTCGGTGGAGCATCAAGGGGCCCACGAGACAGGGGGTGCACCCAGGGGGAGAGGGCGCGCCCCCCACCCTCGTGGACAGGGTTTGGCCCACCTGGCCTTGATTCTTTCATCAGTATTTTTTATATTTTGCAAAAGTTATCTCTGTGGATTTTCACGTCATTCTGAGAACTTCTGTTTTCTACACAATAGACAACACCATGGCAGTTCTGCTGAAAACAGCGTCAGTCCGGGTTAGTTTCATTCAAATCATGCAGGTTAGAGTCCAAACCAAGGGCAAAAGTGTTTGGAAAAGTAGATACGTTGGAGATGTATCATCTAGGAGGAGGAGTCGGCCGATCCAGACGTTGGTCTGGACTTGACCGACGCTGAAGGCCTGGCCTGGCGGGACAGGAACAGGGCTGAGGCAGAGCTGGAGGCGGCGCAGGTCCGGGCCTGGACAGGCGCTGCGATGGCATGGGCGTGAGCAGGCGAGGAGCCGGCATGGCGCGAGATGCCAGAGGGTATGGTGGTAGTGGCGACCGTCTTCGAGCCATCGTCGGTGAGGGAGCATGGCCGAGTAGGCCGGGCTAACGTGGTGGACCTCGAGAAGCAGGTCGTGAAGGTGGAGGACGACACTCCGCCGCGGGTCTACGCTATCGAGCGGGCAGGGGTCGACGGAGGCGGCGATGGCGCCATCTTGGAGGAGGCGCCGCGGGTGGCGCCGCAGGGGACGCCATCGACGTTGGAGGAGGTGCCGTGGGTAGTGGTGCCGCAGGCCACCCCGGCTTCCGAGCCGTGGTGGCGTCGTAGGCCGTCCCGGTGTCTGGGGAGGCGCCTTGGGTGGTGGCGCTGCAGGCCACCCCGGTTACCGAGCCAGTGGTGGCGTCACAGGCCGTCCCGGTGTCTGGGTCGTCAGTGGAACCGGAGAGGGCGCCGGAGGAGGGGCTGGCCGCGGTAGGAGCGGCCAGCGGGGAGCATGCCCTGGTGCCCCGGCAAGCGGAGCCTCGGGCCGTCACGTCGAAGCTGGTGTGGAGCGGGAGCGCCGTGATCTTCGGGCCCCAGACTCAGGAGGAGGCAGCGATTGACTCCGTCAACCGCCGTCTGCGTGGGTGGACGGACCGGATCGAGGCCTTCGCCCAGGCCAAGGTGGAGCGGACGCGGGATCCTGAGCGCACCGTGCTGGTATGTTTTTTTGCAGCTTCTTCTTTGTGGGGGCGCGCTAGCGCACCTACTGGGTGTAGCCCCCGAGGTTCGGGTCAGCTACGTAGTAGTTGGGTCAAATCTTTAGAATGTTGTCTTTGTTTTGTTCCCTTCCTTTTTAGCAGCTCGACGTCTATTGGGTCAACGCCTTCAACCGCCTCCTGGGTAAATACGGGGATCTCAAGGAGGAGCTCGCCGCCAAGGAGGAGGAGCTCCGCATCGCCGCAGGTATCTTCATGCTCTTTTCTAGTGGGGGCGCGCTAGTGCACCCACTGGGTGTAGCCCCCGAGATTCGGGTCAACTGTGTAACAGTTGGGCCAAATCTTAAGTCTTCCTCTTCTTTTTCTGAGTCTTGTTTTTGCAGCCAAGTTCTTGTCCCGGCAGACCCGGCTGCTCCGGGCTGGTCACCACTACGACCGGCTTGTTCCCGACACCCGCCATCTTGGGGCCGACATGGTGCAGGCGAGGGCGGAGGCGGCGGCGGCCCGACGGTCGTTCGACGAGGCCAACCAGCTGCGGGAGCAGTTGGCGGGCCACAAGAGCCGCCTCGAGGCCGAGGTGGAGCTCGTCAAGGCGGAGGCCGCCATGGTGGTGGAGGCGCAGCGGGCTCTGGCCGAGCTGGACCAGCAGCACGACAGGCTGGTCGACAACAAGGGTCGGCTTTAGGCCGAGGTGGAGCGCCTGAAGGGGCAGGTAACCGCGGCGGAGGGGGCTCGTCAGGACAAGGCCCACCGTCGAGAGGCGTCCGAGAAGGCGACAGAGGACAAGGGCGCCGAGTTGAAGGAGGCCATTGCCAAGGTGGCCGACTTGGAGAGGGCGCTCTAGGAGCACGACCGCACCATTGATCAGGAGCGGCAAGGTACGTTGCTCGAAACGCAGCACCTGGAAGAATCCTTCTCCAGTAAGTGCTTTTTCTTGAGTCTCGCCGGGTTGGGATTCGACTTTTTGTCCTTGATGTCCATTTTCTGACTTGCTTTGTTTTCTGACAGGGGCCTTCCTGGAGACGCATCGGCTGGCGGAGGAGGCCGTCCGCTTCCAGCGCGACCCGCTGGGGGATGTTGGCTCCGGGAGCAATCTACAGGTGGCATGGACCTTCCCGGAAATCATGACTGCCACCGAGGCCCGCCTGTGGATCTTGGGTGAACAGATGGGGCAGTTGTCCTAGGCCGGCACGGCGATGACGGTAGATCTTTGGCCGGGCTCCGTTGCACCGAGCAGCTTCATGCGGCTGGCGCGCTGGATGGAGATGGGGCCGGACCGGCTCCACGAGTGGCGTGTCTCTGCCGCTCGTGCCTGTGCCGAGATGGCGCTCCAGTTCATGCTGTCTTAGCACCCAGGCTTGCAGTTGGACGCTCTGATGAGCCAGTGGGCCGGCTCGGAGCAACAGCTACAGGAGCAGGCCGGTCGGATTTCCTCCCAGGCCAGCTACATCGCCGAGTTTGCCTTACACGATGAGTTCCACCCGGAGCGGGCGGAAGATGGCGGAGTCATGGACGGCGTAGACTATGGCCTGCTTCTTCACGATCCGGAGGGCAGCTCCGAGGAGACGGGAGTCTACCGCGATGGGGGCACCGAGGAGGACACCGGTACCACGCCGGACCCGGAGGCCGCCAGGGGAGAGCCGTCGACCTCACGACCCGGTGCCGGAGATGCCTAAGATGACTTGGTAGAATTTGTCGTTAGGTAGCAGGTCCACGCACCCACTGGGAGTTGCTGGGTGTAATGAACTCTGGTCGTGGGCCTTTAATTATTTATGTGATGTGTATATGTCGTGAGTGTTTTTGTTCTTGCTTTTTGTTTTTTGAACCGATTTCTTGCGCTTTTCCTTTCTTGAACCTCCCCCCCCCCGCGCGAGTCTGACGGCCGAGGCTCTGGCCCATCACAAGGAGTTCGGCTCTTTGAGAGGAGCGCGCAGTACTTAGGTTTTCAAAATGTTGAGCGCGAGCGAAACACCCACTGGGCCGGCTGGCGGCAACCCAGCGGGGCCGGTTGGCGAGCAGCCGGTCATGCGGCTATTTTTAGAGTGGCGGGCCGGGTTGGTCGTCCCAGCAGCCATTGGACTTGGTGTTTGAAATGCGCCGGAGCTATGGCCCGTTGAGCTTGCCAGCCGATAGCCGAAGCCGGGTCTGTGGCTTAGGGCGAAGTTAGGGGCCGCGGCGTCCTTCGTTCATCAGGAATCACCAAGGAAGGCGACGGGTGGCGACCGAGCCGGCCAGCCCCCGAGCTTCCGGGTCGAGCGAGTCGGACCGGTGGCCAGGTTCTGGAGCATAGTGATGCATAAAAGTAGGGGACACAATAACTTGGTCAGCAAAAGGCAGCCCCCGAGCATCGTTCGGGGACCACATAATTTCATATGTTTACAAAAGGCAGCGATACATACACACCTACGACTAACTGTAAAACGGGAGAAGGAGTTCCGTGTTCCACGGCCGGGTCGTTTCTTCACCGGCGGTGTATCCCTTACGCTTGTGTGACTTGCGTGCGTCGATGAGGTAGTAGGCATTGCGGTCGTGCAAGGCCCGGCTGATGATGAACGGGCCCTTCCATGGAAGGGACAGCTTGTGCTGGCTTGCTCTTGGACGAGTCGAAGGACGAGGTCGCCTTCGCAGAACGCGAGGTGCCTGATCTTCTTGTTGTGGTAATGCCTTAGGCCTTGCTGGTAGATGGCCGAATGGCTGAGCGCCAGGAGGTGGGCTTCTTCGAGTAGGTCAACACCATCTTCGCGGGCTTCTTTGGCTTCGGTTTCAGTGTACATCACGACGAGCGGCGAGTTGAACTCGACGTCGGTCGGGATGACGGCTTTGGCTCCATAGACGAGGAAGAACGGGTTGAACCCGATCGACCGATTCGGCGTAGTTCAGAGACTCCAGAGGACGGCCGGAAACTCGTCGAGCCAGCTGCCGGGTGAGCGGATGAGTAGCTTGACGAGCCGCGGCTTGATGCCGGACAGGATGAGGCCGTTAGCTCGCTTGACCTGCCTGTTGGACTGCGGGTGTGCAACAAAGGCCAGGTCGAGGCGGATGCCAGAGACAGAACAGTATTGCTCGAGCGCGCCCTTGGCAAAGTTGGTGCCGTTGTCCGTGATGATGTTGTTCGGCATGCCATAGCAAACCGCGATGTCTTTGATGAACCGGACGGCTGTTGGCCCATCTAATTTCTTGATTGGCCGTGCTTCGATCCACTTGGTGAACTTGTCCACCGCCGCCAGCAGATGCGTCATGCCGCCCCGGGCAGCTTTCAAGGGTCCCACCATGTCGAGTCCCCAGACCACGAAGGGCTAGGCGATCGGTATGTTGCGGAGTGCTAACGCCGGCTGGTGGCTGCGCTTGCTGAAGCGCTGGCATCCCTCACACTTGAGGACGAGTGACTCGGCGTCTTGGAGGGCTGTGGGCCAGTAGAAACCGTGGCGGAAAGCCTTGGCTACCAGAGATCATGATGCGGCATGGTGCCCGCATTCGCCCTGGTGTATGTCGAGGAGGACGATGATGCCCTGGTCCTGCTCGACGTAGCGCTAGAACACATTGGTGGAGCTCCGCTTGACGAGCTCGTTGTTGATGATGCTGTAGGTGGAGCCCAGCGTTGCACCTGTCGGGCCTCGGTCTTGTCCATGGGGAGAACCACGTTCTCCAGGCATTCTGAGATGGGCAGGGCCCAAGATGGATCCGTCACCATGGCGAAGACGGCCACCAGGGTGGGTTTCGGGTCGGTAGCCCCCGGGCCGGGTTGAGCAGTCCCCGGGTCGGGAATGGCGACGATCGGGTTGAGGGTGATGGTGGCCAGGTCGGCGGATTCGGTCTCCGGGCTGAGCCCAGCAACCCCTGGGTCGGGTTCAGCAGCCCCTGGGCCGGGTTCGGCAGCCCCCAGGCCGGGTTCGGCAGCCCTCGGGCCGGGTTGCAATGTGGTCGGGACGTCTGGGACGTGGATGGACTCGGAGTCCGGAGACGGCTTGACGGATGGCTTGTGCAGGTGCTCGAGGAAGACGCTGAATGGGATGGACTGCCGGGACGAGGCGATCTTGGCTAGCGTGTCGGCCGCCTTGTTTTCCGCCCATGGGACGTGTAGGAACTCACAGCCCCCGAAGGACCCGGACAGCTTCTGGACGAGGAAGCGGTAGCTTGCCATGTTGGAGTCATGGACGTCCCACTCGCTGGAGCATTGCTGCACCAGCAGGTCCGAGTCGCCGTAGGACAGGATGCGCCGGATGCCGAGTTCCTTGGCAAGCCGGAGGCCGTGCACAAGGGCTTCATACTCGGCGACGTTTTTGGAGGCGGCGAAGTGGATCTGGAGTGCATAATGGAGTCGGTCGCCCTTTGGGGACGACATCACGATGCCGGCCCCTAGGCCGAGTCGCATTTTGGACCCGTCGAAATGCATGTGCCAGTGCGTCGAGTCGGGAGGCAGTGGTAGGTACTGGGTCTCGGTCCAGTCGACGAGGAAGCCGGCCAGGGCCTGAGACTTGATTGTGGTGCGGGGCTCGTAGAGGATGGTGTGGCTGGCTGGATCGAGCGCCCACTTGGCGACCCGGCCAGAGGCATCCCGGCACCCGATGATCTCGCCGAGAGGGGCCGTGCTAACCACGGTGATGACATGCTCTTGGAAGTACTGCTTCAGCTTTTTGGCGGTGAAGTATACGCTGTAACACATCTTCTGGTAGTACGGGTAGTTCTGCTTGGAGTTGGAGAGCACCTCGCTCAGGTAGTAGACCGGGGGTTGGACGGCTTGGATCTTGCCCTTCTCTGGTTGCTCTAGCACCAGCACCGTGCTGACCGACCATGAGGTCGCGGCTACGTAGAGCAACAGCGGCTCCTTATCGGCCAGCACGGCCAGAACGAGTGTGGTGGAGAGCATGCGATTGAGGTCTCGGAAGGCCTCATCCGCCTGGTCGTTCCATTCGAACGGCGTCTTCTTCTTCATCAGCTGGTAGCACCCTCTCGTCCAGCCGGCTAAGAAATCGGCTGACCAAGGCCAAGCAGCCGGTGAATTTCTGGACATCGCATAGCCGAGAGCCGGCTTGCGCATGCGCTTGATGGCCTTGATCTTCTCCGGGTTCGCCTCAATGCCGCGCTCCGAGACGAGGAAGCCGAGTAGCTTTCCGGCCGGGACGCCAAAAACGCATTTTTCCGGGTTGAGCTTGACCTTGTATTCGCGGAGGTTGGCGAATGTTTCCTTCAAGTCGTCGAGGAGCGTGAGGTGCTGCTTGGTCTTCACCATGATATCGTCCACGTAGACGTGGATATTGTGGTCGAGTTGCGGCAGCAGGCATTTCTACATGCAGCGCTGGAAGGTGGCGCCGGCGTTCTTCAATCCAAACAACATGGTGATGTAGCAATACGCCCCAAAGGGCGTGATGAAGGATGTCTTCAGGGCGTCATCCGGGTCCATCTTGATCTGGTGGTAGCCGTAGTAAGCATCCAGGAAGGACATGAGCTTGCACCCGGTGGTCGAGTCGATGACTTGGTCGATCCGCGGGAGGGCGAACGGGTCCTTGGGACAAGCCCTGTTGAGGCTGGTGTAGTCGATGCACATGCACCAAGTCTTGTTCATCTTCAGGACGAGGACTGGGTTGGCCAGCCACTCGGGGTGGAACACTTCCATGATGATGCCGGCCACCAAAATCTTGGCGACCTCTTCACCGATGGTTCTTCTCTTCTCTTCGGAGAAATGTCGCAGGGGTTGATGGACAGGCTTGGTGTCCTTGCGGACGTGGAGTTTGTACTCGGCGTACTTCATCGGGATACCCGACATGTCCTTGGGGGTCCATGCAAAGATATCGCGATTCTCATGGAGGAAGTCGACAAGCTCGCCTTCCTATTTGCTGTCAAGGCGGGTGCCTTCGACAATGTACTTGCTACAGCTGGGGTCTTCCAGGTTCAACTTCACTTTCTTGGTCTCCTTGGAGGGCTTGAAGGCGGCCTCGTCAGCCGCCTCCTCGGCTGGGATCGACGCGGCCGAGGCCTCGCCCGCCATGGCGATGATCCGGTCGAGCTGGCGCCGCTCCTCGGCAATGACCAGCGAGTCGGCCAGCTTGGCGCCATCTTGGGCGCACTCCAGGGACTTTTGGTAGTCGCTGGTGATGGTGATGAGGCCCTTCGGACCTGGCATCTTCATTTTCAGATACGTGTAGTGGGGGACCGCCATAAATTTGGCGAGCGTGGGTCGGCCCAGCACTTCGTGGTACGCACTGGACAGGTCCACCACCTCGAACCATATCGGCTCGTGCCGAAAATGGTTGCTGTCGCCGAACATGACGTCGAGATGGACCTGGCCAATGGGAGAGCAGGAGAGGCCGGGAACGATGTCGTGGAAGATCGTCCGGGTCGGCTCCAGGTCCTTGGCCTCGAGGCCAAGCTTGGTCATCGTGTCACGGTAGAGGATGTTGATGCTGCTGCCGCCATCGATGAGGACTCGGGAAAACTAGCACGTGCGCCGCGCAACAATGGTGGGGTTGAGGACGAGGGCGTAGCCACCCGAATTCGGCATGACAGCCGGGTGGTCTTCCCGGGTCCAGGTGACCGGGCGGTCCGACCAGTGCATGAACTCTGGTTTGGACGAGACGACGGTGTTCACCTCTTGCCGAAGGAGGCGCTCGTTGCGCTTGTCGTCGCCGAGGCTGGTGAAGACAATGTAGGCCGCGTTCTGGTCTAGGTAGACATCATCGCGCATCGCGCTGCCGGGTGGGGACTGTGGTGGAGGCGGAGGCGGCTGTCCCGCGCCTGGAGCCGGAGCCGGAGGAGGTGGGACATCGCCCCTCATTATACGCTTGGTGATGCCGCACTGTCAAAGCGTGTGCATGGACGGCCTCGCGCCACTATGGTGCTTGCAGGGAGCGTCGAGCATCTCTTCGAAGCTCATGGCGGGTTGCCATGCCGTCTTGCCGGTCTGCCGATGCTTGGTTGCCCGGGACCGTCGCGGGCTTGGTGGTCGCGATGAGCCGGTTGTCGTAGCGCTGAGCCGGCTGATCGGCCTTGAGCTTGTTGCTCTGCTGGTGCTGCTGCCGACTTGATACGTCCATTTTGCATCATGCTTTTATATCGATATTTATTGCAGTATGGGCTGTTATTACACGTTATGTCACAATACTTATGGCTATTCTCTCTTATTTTACAAGGTTTACATAAAGAGGGAGAATGCCGACAGCTGGGATTCTGGGCTGGAAAAGGAGCAAATATTAGAGAGATATTCTACACAGCTCCAAAAGTCCTAAAACTCCACGAAAGGCATTTTGGGAATTAATAAAAATATTGAGCGGAAGAAGTACCAGAGCGGGCCCACACCCTGGCCACGAGGGTGGGGGCGCGCCCTACCCCCCTGGGCGTGCCCCCTGCCTCGTGGGCCACCTGGCAGCCCTCCGGTGCCCATCTTCTGCTATATGAAGTCTTTTACCCAGGAAAAAATCATAAGCAAGCTTACGGGACGAAACTCCGCCGTCACGAGGCAGAACTTTGGCGGAACCAATCTAGGGCTCCGGCGGAGCTGTTCTGCCGGGGAAACTTCCCTCCCGGAGGGGGAAATCATGACCATCGTCATCACCAACGATCCTCTCATCGGGAGGGGATCAATCTCCATCAACATCTTCACCAGCACCATCTCCTCTCAAACCCTAGTTCATCTCTTGTATCCAATCTTTGTACCCAAACCTCAGATTGGTACCTGCGGGTTGCTAGTAGTGTTGATTACTCCTTGTAGTTGATGCTAGTTGGTTTATTCGGTGGAAGATCATTTGTTCAGATCCTTAATGCATATTAATACCCCTCTGATCTTGAACATGAATATGCTTTGTGAGTAGTTACGTTTGTTCCTGAGGACATGGGTGAAGTCTTGCTATTAGTAGTCATGTGAATTTGGTATTCGATTGATATTTTGATGAGATGTATGTTGTCTCTCCTCTAGTGGTGTTATGTGAACATCAACTACATGACACTTCACCATTATTTGGGCCTAGAGGAAGGAATTGGGAACTAATAAGTAGATGACGGGTTGCTAGAGTGATAGAAGCTTAAACCCTAGTTTTTGCGTTGCTTCGTAGGGGCTGATTTGGATCCACTTGTTTCATGCCATGGTTAGGTTTACCTTAATACTTCTTTTGTAGTTGCGGATGCTTGCAATAGGGGTTAATCATAAGTGGGATGCTTGTCCAAGAAAGGGCAGTACCCAAGCACCGGTCCACCCACATATCAAATTATCAAATTAACGAACGTGAATCATATGAACGTGATGAAAACTAGCTTGACGATACTTACCATGTGTCCTCGGGAGCGCTTTTCTCTATATAAGAACTTGTCTAGGATTGCCCTTTGCTACAAAAAGTATTGGGCCACCTTGTTGCACCTTATTTACTTTCATTGCTTGTTACTCATTACAAATTTCCTTATCGCAAAACTATATGTTATCGATAAATTCAGTGCTTGCAGAGAATTCCTTACTGAAAACCGCTTGTCATTTCCTTCTGCTCGTCGTTGGGTTCGACACTCTTACTTATCGAAAGGACTATGATAGATCCCCTACACTTGTGGGTCATCAAGACTCTTTTCTGGCGCCGTCGTCGGGGAGTGAAGCGCCTTTGGTAAGTGGAACTTGGTAAGGAAACATTTATATAGTGTGCTGGAATTTACTGTCACTTGTTACTATGGAACATAATCCTTTGGGGGCTTGTTCAGGGTATCGTCACCACGACTAGTAGAGCAAAGATTTGCTCCTCAACCTACTGAACCTATTGAAAATGTTTACTTTGAAATTCCTTCGGGTATGGTAGAGAAACTGCTAGCTAATCCCTTTGCAGGAGATGGAACATTGCATCCCGATTGACACCTAATCTATGTGGATGAAGATTGTGGATTATTTAAGCTTGCAGGTATGACCGATGATGTTGTCAAGAAGAAGGTCTTCCCTTTATCTTTGAAGGGAGATGCATTGACATGGTATAGGCTATGTGATGATATGGGATCATGGGACTATAAATGATTGAAGTTGGAATTTCACCAGAAGTTTTATCCTATGCATCTTGTTCATCGTGATTGTAATTATATATATAATTTTTGGCCTCGCAAAGGAGAAAGCATTTCTCAAGTTTGGGGGAGGCTTAAGTTAATGTTATATTCATGCCCCAATCATGAGCTCTCAAGAGAAATGATTATTCAAAAAAATTACGCTCGGCTTTCTCTCAACAATCGCTCCATGCTCAATACTTCTTGTGCTGGGTCTTTTATGATGAAGACTATTGAATTCAGATGGGATTTATTGGAAATAATTATACGCAACTCTGAATATTGGGATTCTGACGAAGGTAAGGAGTCAGGTATGACACCTAAGTTTGATAGCGTTAAATCTTTTATGGATATCGATGCTTTTCGTGGATTTAGCACTAAATATGGACTTGACTCTGAGATAGTAGCTTCCTTCTATGAATCATTTGCTACTCATGTTAATCTCCCTAAGGAGAAGTGGTATAAATATAATCCTCCCACCGAAGTAAAAGTAGTTACACCTATTACAGTTGAAGAAAAAACTATTACTTATAATGATCCTATTGTTCCTTCCACTTATATTGAGAAACCACCTTTCCCTGTTAGGATAAATGATCATGCTAAAGCTTCAACTGTGGTTCATAAGAGTAATACTATAACAGATACACCACCTGAGCAAATTAAATTTGAACCTAGTATTGCTGTGGTTAAAGATCTCTTGGCTGATAATATTGATGGGCATGTTATTTATTTCTGTGATGCAGCTGCTAGAATTGCTAGACCCGATGCTAAGAAACATAGACCTGTTGTAGGCATGCCTGTTATTTCTATTAAAAATAGGAGATCATTGTTATCATGGCTTATGTGATATGGGTGCTAGTGCTAGTGAAATACCTCATTCCTTATATAAAGAAATTATGCATGACATTGCACCTGCTGAGATAGAAGAAATCGATGTTACAATTAAGGTTGCCAACAGAGATACTATTTCACCAATTGGGATTGTTATAGATATTGAAGTCTTGTGTGGGAAAGTTAAATATCCTGCTAATTTTCTTGTTCTTGGTTCTCCATAAGATGACTTTTGTCCCATCATATTTGGTAGACCCTTCTTGAATACTGTTAATGCTAGGATAGATTGCGAAAAGGATGGTGTTACCATTGGTTTGGGAGATATGTCTCATAAGTTTAACTTTGCTAAATTTCATAGACAACCCCATGATAAAGAATTGCCTAGTAAGGATGAAATTTTTGGTCTTGCTTCTATTGCCGTGCCTCCTAATTATCCTTTAGAACAATATTTGCTAGACCATGAAAATGATATGTTTATGAATGAAAGAAGGGAGATAGATGAAGTATTCTTTAAACAGGGACCTATATTGAAACACAACTTGCCTGTTGAAATCCTAGGAGATCCTCCACCACCCAAGGGCGATCCAGTGTTTGAGCTTAAACCATTACCTGATACTCTTAAATATGCTTATCTTGATGAAAAGAAGATTTATCCTGTTATTATTAGTGCTAACCTTTCAGAGCAGGAAGAGGAAAGATTATTGAAAACTCTGAAGAAGCATTGTGCTGCTATTGGTATTGATGCTCTTAAGGGCATTAGTCCCACTCTATGCCAACACAAAATAAAATTGGAGGAAGACGCCAAACCAGTTATTGATCACCAACGAATTTTAATACCTAAGATGAAAGAAGTGATAAGAAAGGAAATACTAAAGCTCCTCGAGGCAGGTATAATTTATCCCGTTGCTGATAGTCAGTGGGTAAGTCCTGTCCATTGTGTCCCTAAGAAGGGAGGTATTACTGTCGCTCCTAATGATAAAGATGAAATGATCCCGCAAAGAATTAATTATTACAGGTTATAGGATGGTAATGGTTTCCGCAAATTAAATAAAGCTACTAAAAAAGATCATTACCCTTTACCTTTTATTGATCAAATGCTAGAAATACTATCCAAACATACATATTTTTTTCTTTCTAGATGGTTACTCTGGTTTATCTCAAATACCTGTATCAGCAGAGGATCAAGAAAAGACCACTTTTACTTGCCTTTCAGTACTTTTTCTTATAGATGTATGCCTTTTGGTTTATGTAATGCACTTACTACCTTTGAAAGATGCATGATGGCTATATTCTCTGACTTTTGTGAAAAGATTTGTGAGGTATTCATGGATGATTTCTCCATTTATGGGTCTTCTTTTGATGATTGCTTGAGCAACCTTGAACGAGTTTCGCAGAGATGTGAAGATACTAGTCTTGTTTTGAATTGGGAGAAGTGCCACTTTATGGTTAATAAAGGCATTGTCTTGGGGCATAAAATTTCTGAAAGAGGTATTGAAGTTGATAAAGCTAAAGTTGATGCTATTGAAAAGATGCCATGTCCCAAGGACATTAAAGGTATAAGAAGTTTCCTTGGTCATGTCGGTTTTTACAGGAGGTTCATTAAGGACTTTTCTAAAATTTCTAGACCTCTGACTAATCTCTTACAAAAATATATTCCTTTTGTCTTCGATGATGATTGTGTAGAAGCATTTGAAATTCTTAAGAAAGCTTTGATTTCTTCACCTATTGTTCAGCCACCTGATTGGAATTTACCCTTTGAAATTATGTGTGATGCTAGCGATTATGCTGTAGGTGTTGTTCCAGGACAAAGAGTTGATAAGAAACTAAATCTTATTCAATATGTAGTAAAACTCTAGATACTGCTTAGAGAAATTATGCTACTACTGAAAAAGAATGCTTAGCAGTTGTATTTGCTTGTGATAAGTTCAGACCTTATATTGTTGATTCTAAAGTAACTATTCACACTGTCATGCTGCTATTAAATATCTTATGGAAAATAAAGATGTGAAACCTAGACTTATTAGATGGGTTCTCTTGCTACAAGAATTTGATTTGCATATTATTGATAGAAAGGGAGCTGAGAACCCCGTTGCACATAACTTATCTAGGTTAGAGAATGTTCTTGATGACCCACTACCTATTGATGATAGCTTCCCAGATGAACAATTAGCTGTAATAAATGCTTCTTGTACTGCTCCATGGTATGATGATTATGCTAATTACATTGTTGCTAAATTTATACCACCTAGTTTCACATACCAGCAAAAGAAAAAGTTCTTCTATGATTTAAGACATTACTTATGGGATGACCCAAACCTTTATAAAGAAGGAGTAGATGGTGTTATTAGACGTTGTGTACCTGAGCATGAACAGGAACAGATCCTGCGTAAGTGTCACTCCGAGGCATATGGAGGACACCACGCTGGAGATAGAACTGCACATAAGGTATTGTAATCCGGTTTTTATTGGCCTACTCTCCTCAAAGATGCCCGTAAGTTTGTCTTGTATTGTGATGAATGTCAAAGAATTGCTAATATTAGTAGACGTCAAGAAATGCCTATGGATTATTCTCTTGTTATTGAAGCATTTGATGTCTGGGGATTTGATTATATGGGACCTTTCCTGCCTCTAATGGGTATACACATATTTTAGTTGTTGTTGATTACGTTACTAAGTGGGTAGAAGCTATTCCAACTAGTAGTGCTGATCATAACACCTCTATTAAGATTCTTAAAGAAGTTATTTTTCTGAGGTTTGGAGTGCCTAGATACTTAATGACTGATGGTGGTTCACATTTTATTCATGGTGCTTTTCGTAAAATGCTTGCTAAGTATGATGTTAATCATAGAATTGCATCTCCATATCAGCCACAGTCTAGTGGTCAAGTAGAATTGAGTAATAGAGAGCTCAAATTAATTTTTCAAAAGACTGTTAATAAATCTAGAAAGAATTGGACCAAGTAACTTGATGATGCATTATGGGCATATAGAACTGCATATAAGAATCCTATGGGTATGTATCCATATAAAACGGTTTATGGAAAAGCATGTCACTTACCTCTCGAACTTGAACATAAGGCATATTGGGCCATTAAAGAGCTCAATTATGATTTCAAACTTGCTGGTGAGAAGAGGTTATTTGACATTAGCTCACTTGATGAATGGAGAACCCAGGCCTATGAGAATGCCAAACTGTTTAAAGAAAAAGTTAAAAGATGGCATGACAAATGTAACAACCCAAATTTTCAATTTGGAAAGTTATACATATATCATCATTGCATATCATATTTATTGCATTTTTGCTCGATCTGAGAAATCCTACGCAACTCAAGGATCCACGGAGAGAGCTGGGGATTTCATTATTTTCATATTTGAGTTTTCTCAAATTTTGAAAATAGGATCATTTGATTTGATTTATTTTATCTTCAATTATTTCTATTATGAAAATATGAGAGAGGGAATAAAATGACTTTCCCAAAATAAAGAAATCTTGAGGATTTAATAATAAAATCAAATAAGATTTTATTTTGGAGTTTATGGCTATTTTTTGAATTTAGGAAAATGCGCGTTTTTCAAAATTGCATTTAGGCCCCAAATAAATGTTCATATTGTCCGAATTGATTCTAGAAGCCCGGGAAAATTTATTTCGGGATTTTTGGAGTCCGTATAGTATTTCTTTTAATTGTTTTTCTGCGCTTAATGTTTAAAAAAAAGGTTACCGCCTTACCGGGTCGTGTCCGACCTGGACACTGCGCCCGGGCGGCCTTTAAAGGCCAACGGCCCGTCCCGGGCCGAAACCCTAGCCGCCACCCCGCCCCGCCTCGAGACCCCCGCCGCCGCAGCCGGATCCCGCCGCCGCCGCCGACGCCGCGCCCCGC
>NC_041383.1:186597643-186605680 GCF_002162155.2 Triticum dicoccoides | reverse complement strand
GGAGCCGCCCGTCGCCGCCGCCGCCCTCATCGGACTTGCCGGAGATAGCCGCCGCCGCCGCCCTCATCGGACTTGCCGGAGATAGCCGCCGCCGCCGGTTTTCTTCCGAAAACCGTAAGGTTTTTCTTTTTAGATCCGTGGTTAATTTTTTAGATCAGTTTTATTTTTTCCGGTTTAGTTATTTAGCGAACGCCCGTTCTTTTGTTCATTTTAACGAACGATTTTCTTTTTTTTTACAGACAGCAAACATTTGTTCGTTAGCCTGTTCGTCCATTTTTCTTTTTCTTGGATTTTCGGCGATTATTTCTGATCGTGATTTCGGATCCAATTTTTGTTTTAGTATAACTTTTCGCTCTTTTATCGGAATCACGCAATTAAAGCGCGTGGAGTTTCGTCTCGAACCCTCTTTCTGTTTAACAACCTCAACCAAGTTTTTGTTACTGAAAAAATTTGACTTAGGTCCAGATTAGTAAACGAAGCTTGTTTCTTTCGCCCTTTGACTTTCATTGCTTCGTTTGATTTGATTCTTTTTGCAAGCCGGAGTTCTTAAGTTGAACTTTCTGGTTAGATCTCTTATTTGAGTTTTACCTGTGCATTAAATAAGTTCTTATTGTATGCTTGTTTGTTTGCGATAGAGTACCCGGAGTGCGCCGCTTGCTACTTCGAATCTCTAGGTTTCATGGATCATCAACAAGGCAAGTAACACTTTGATCATACCTCTTTACTACCCAGTTTTATTGCATTAGATCAGTCCTCAAACAATTGCATGATTAGGATCTGATTAATATGTGGGTTTTGGGAAGTAGATGAGGTAGAACCTATTTCCTGTTTATTATCAAACCTTTGGGAGTTACTTCTACGTTTGCTTATATTGCTATGCTATGCTAGTAGACGTGGATTGGGTGAGTGTTTCCTTGACAGATGTGAGATTGTTCAAATAATCGTTTACTTAAGGTGGTAACTTAAATTCACATCTGGGTGGATTGAGGCACCTGGGGAACCCAGTGTTGCCTGTATTTTTGGAAATCCCGGGGTACCGTGTGATTCTCCTATGGGCCGCCACCCAGGCTCAAAGGGATCATGATATTATTCATGCTAGAAACTTCCGTGTGTAGCCTTACGCTACTATGGGCTCTAGCATAGTTGATTAAGTTGCGTGAGCTCTTGAAGAGGTAGACTAGCAGATGTAGGGGATGTAGGTTGGTACGGTCTACCCGGAGTAGAGAGTTTATGCTTCTGAAAGACTGTGTCTCGGTCATCTATTTCTCAAACACCATGTAGTGCGAGAAATCAAGCGGAGGAGATCGAGTCTTGCGGGGGAAAGTGCGCAAACCTCTGCAGAGTGTATAAACTAATCATGGTTAGCCGTGTCCCCGGTTATGGACGTTTTGAGTATCTAGTACTTGGATTATCATGTGAATCTCATCATGTTACTTAATTAATATTGTTGGGTTTCATGATGATGCTTAATTGGGATTGAGTTGGAGTACCCTTCTCAATGTTTAACAACCACCATGATAGTTAAATAAAATGTTATTCCTTTGCAGTAGGGAAAATTTTGGCTTTATGCAAAACTGTAACCATAGAGCTTTCCACCAGCCATATATGCATGTAGTATAGCATTATTCTTTCATTACTCTCTATATGTTACATTGCTAGCATATTCCATGTGCTGACCCATTTCGGGCTGCAACGTTCATGTTGCAGACTTTTCAGATAACGAGTAAGGTGATTTTAGGTCATGGTTCTATACTCAGTGATGCCGTTGGAGTTGATGGACTCGCTTATCTTCCAAGCCTTCCGCTGTTATTGTTATTAGATGGCCTTAAGCCATATATTTTGTAATAAGTTCTCTTTTGAGACATTCGATGTAATAAGTGTGTGATTGCTACTCTGTTATAAATCCTTCAAGTACTGTGCGTGTCAGCATTATCGATCCAGGGATGACACTGATGCACAGAGATCAGACTGTTTGAGGCCTGGTCGCTACAAGATGGTATCAGAGCATACGCTGATTGTAGGACATGACCACTAAGATAAAACCCTAGATCACTACTCTCTCTTCTCACTTCTGACTCCTCATCTTTTCTATTCTTTTAGGATGGCGGATGCAAGGAACAAGTACACGCAACTGGATGAAGATACACCCTTTGAATGCCACTTGAAGGAAGCCACTAGATACGTGAACATTGGAGTACCAAGATTCACCGGGACCTACATCGCCATTTTACCTGAAGAGGAGCGCTGGATGATTCAACTTCAAGTTCCAGGAAGAACGTTCATGCCAGTCACTGGGCCCATAGAGTTTTCCTTTGATGCACCAACCTGGAGTCTAGGAAAGAGCATGGAAGCTCACATCACCATGGGACGCATTAGAGAAGTTTACCCCAAGGATCTCAAGGATACTATGTACCAGATTTGTGGGTGCCGAGATGAACAATGGGAGATGATCAGCACTAGGAAGGATAGATCAATTGTAGCTTTCATCCAGGAGTTAAACCAGCACATACGACGCTAAGAAAACCAGATGTGTGCAGGCATGATGGATCTGAAGAAGGCATTGACCAAGATCACGGAGCTAGAGGAAGAACTCAAGTCTACGCGTGATGGATATGAGGAGGAAATGACGACACTCATAGAGAAGAATGATGATCTGAAGAAGAAGCTAAAAGTATTCATGGGATTTCCCGCAACTGGAGGAGAAGATGATGATTGCACTTGCCCGGAGAACTACATCATCATCGACGACACCGACTCAGACCCAGATGATAGTGATGATGACTATGTTGATGAAGCTGAAGCTGATATCATGGAGTCTTCATCGGAGCAGTTTTTCTAGTCGACCACCATAACAGTAGTAGTATTCCCCCATGTATATAGTATAGTCCGAGCACTTATGTAACGATAGTTAGACCGTTGTATGCCCTTGTTTGAATTGATTGAAGTGATATTGTTTCCTTTTGTCTCATGTGCATATGGGTAGTGTTTTCTCTCTAGACCTCATTCTATTCTATTTTCTCATATTTTCTAAATCCTCATATGCCTCCGAGACATGACAATGGATTTGCTTTCCCATCGGAGCTCACCCAATTGATCCAGCAGAAGATTGCATTGATGCAGATACTAGTCCAGAATCAGAATCAGGGGAACAACAACAACAACCCACCACCACAACCACCTGTTGACCACTTAGCCCGTTTTTGAGGTTGAATCCGCCGGTGTTCTCCAGTAGCACCGAGCCGATAGTTGCAGATGATTGGCTCCGCAAGATGGGAAGGGAGTTGACCACTACAGGGTGCACAGATGCGTAGAAGGTGCGCTTTACCGCACATCAGCTTGATGGACCCGCAGCATCATGGTGGGAGAATTTCACAGCCACTTATCCTATCGACACTGTCACATGGGAGCAGTTTCAGCAGGCTTTTCGTACTGCCCATGTTTCAGCAGGAGCAATGGCCATGAAGAAGCGTGAGTTTTGCAACTTATGCCAGGGAGGACGTACTGTTGGCCAGTATGTGGATGACTTTAGTAAGCTAGCATTTTATGCCCTAGATGATGTTGCTACGGATGCAGCTAAGCAGGAGAAGTTTATGGAAGGACTGATTGATGAGCTGAGTATGCAGTTGATGGTAGCAACCATCGACAACTACTAGGAGTTAGTAGATTGAGCTCTTATGATTGAAGGGTAGCAGCAGCAGATTGACAGCCACAAGAGGAAGTATGGACAAGGGAAGTACAATTCTGGAGCTCAGCAGAAGCCTCGTTTTACCCCGAACTCGGGAGGACATTTTCAGCATACCCATGGAGGAGGTAGTTTGCACAACCATAGTGGCCCCAAGAATGGTAATGGGAATGGAGGAAGCAACGGACAGAACCGCACCAACCCATCAACACAAGCCAAGAGGGATCTGAGCCACATCACCTGTTACAAATGCCAGAAGACCGGACATTATGCCACTGAATGTCCTAAAGCGAAGAATGTAAATGGCAATAGAAGTTCTGGGAAGAAGCCCAACCCTTTTAACAAAGGACAGGTGAACCACGTTAGCGTGGAGGAGGTTGAAGCCTAGCCAGATGCAGTAATAGGTAAGTTTTTGGTTAAGTCATTTAATGCAATCGTTCTTTTTGATACTGGTGCATCGCATTCATACATATCAAGGGGATTTATGGATAAGTATAACCTTCCAACCCAAGCCCTTAGGTCACCCATGTTAGTAACCTCGCCAGTAGCAGAGTATATGGCTAGTCTATGGTGTGATCGGTTACCATTAAGGATTGGTAACTACATGTTCCCCTCAGACCTAATAGTACTAGAATCGCAAGGACTGGATGTGATATTAGGCATGGATTGGTTATCAAAGTATGGAGGGAGCATTGAATGTGCTAGTAAGTCGATTTTGCTTACCACGCCAGAAGGAAGAAGGATCAAGTATGTATCCCGGCATGTGCCAAAGAGGACTCAAGTAAATTCCTTATCAGGAGTGGTATAGGAGGAAGTACCAGTGGTGAAGGATTTTCCTGACGTATTTCCAGAGGAGTTGCCAGGCATGCCACCGGATAGAGACATTGATTTTTTATTGAGCTTTTGCCAGGCACAAGGCCGATATCTAAGAGACCGTACAGGATGCCCGCAAAAGATTTGGAAGAAATTAAGAAGCGGATTAAGGAATTACTGGATAAAGGCTATATTCGCCCAAGTTCTTCACCTTGGGGATCGCTAGTGCTTCTAGTGGAGAAGAAGGATGGATCATTGAGGATGGTTGTTGATTATCGAGGATTGAATGAGGTGACAATCAAAAATAAGTACCCACTACCGATGATCAATGACTTGTTTGACCGATTGCAAGGATCTAAGGTATTTTCCAAGATCGATCTGCGATCAGGATACCACCAGTTCAAGATTCGAGAGAAGGATATACCCAAGACAGCTTTTACCACCAGGTACGGGCTGTATGAGTATACCGTTATGTCATTTGGTCTGACTAAAGCACCTGCCTATTTCATGAACATGATGAACAAGGTGTTTATGGAGTTTCTGGATAAGTTCGTCATGGTGTTCATTGATGATATATTGGTCTACTCAAAGAATGAAGAGGAGCATAAGGAGCATTTGCGTTTGGTACTTGAGAAGCTCAGAGAACATCAGTTATATGCCAAGTTCAGCAAGTGTGAATTTTGGTTGAAGGAAGTTGGATTCCTCGGACATGTTATATCCGGAGAAGGGATAGCAGTAGACCCCACCAAAGTTGTCACTTTGACAAATTGGGAAGCCCCAACAACAGTTGGAGAGATCCGGAGTTTTCTAGGACTAGCAGGATACTACCGGAGGTTCACTGAGAATTTCTCAAAGATTGCGAAACCCATGACGGAGTAGTTGAACAAGGACACCAAGTTCAAATGGACTGAGGAATGTGAGGCTAGTTTCCAGGAGTTGAAGAAACGTTTGGTTACATCACCAGTGTTGATTCTGCCAGATCAGTGCAAGGATTATGAAGTATATTGCGATGCTTCTCGTCGAGGACTTGGAGCAGTGCTTATGCATGAAGGAAGAGTTGTTTCGTATGCCTCATGACAGCTTAAGCTCCATGAGTTGAATTATGTTACACATGATTTGGAGTTAGCAGCCGTAGTGCATGCATTGAAGACATGGAGACATTTCCTCATCGGAAACCATTGTGAGGTGTAAACGGATCACAAGAGTTTGAAGTACATCTTCACGCAGGAGCTGAATCTCAGGCAAAGGAGATGGTTGGAACTCATCAAGGATTATGATATGAGATTGCATTATCACCCCGGAAAGGCTAATGTAGTAGCCGATGCTTTGAGCCGTAAGAGCCATGTAAACACACTAATGACCGGAGGATTACCAAAGGAGTTAGCCGAGGACCTTCGTGAACTATGTTTGGAAATAGCTTCGAGAGGCAATGTAGCAGCATTGGAGATTTAGTCTACTTTGATGGATAAGATCAGAGAAGCCCAGAAGACTGACACGGAGATTGTCGAGATAAAGGATAAAATGAGCAAGGGAAAGGCTAAGGGATTTCGTGAGGATGAACATGATACCTTATGGTTTGAGGACCGTGTTTATGTGCCTAATGACCCGGAGATCAGGAAGTTGATTTTATAGGAGGCCCATGATTCACCGTATTTGATTCACCCAGGAAATACCAAGATGTATTTGGACTTGAAGGACACTTTCTGGTGGACTGGAATGAAGAAGGATATTGTGGAATATGTAGCAGTATGTGATGTATGTTAGAGAGTGAAGGCAGAGCATCAGAAGCCAGCGGGATTGCTACAACCATTGCCGATACCCGAATGGAAGTGGGATAAGCTAGGCATGGATTTTATCACAGGATTGCCCAGGACTCGTTCAGGCTATGACTCGATTTGGGTTGTAGTCGATCATTTGACGAAGGTAGCTCATTTCATCCCAGTGAAGACCACCTACACCAGTGCCAAGTTGGCTAAGATATATATGACCAGGATCGTATGTCTGCATGGAGTTCCGAGGAGTATTGTATCGGATAGAGGAACCCAGTTTACCTCAAAGTTCTGGAATCAGTTGCACGTAACATTGGGTACCAGGCTCGAGTTCAGTACAACTTTCCATCCGCAGACAGATGGACAGACCGAGAGAGTCAATCAGATTTTGGAGGATATGCTGAGAGCTTGTGCGCTAGATTATGGATCTAGTTGGGACGATAATTTACCATATGCAGAGTTCTCTTACAACAACAGTTATCAATCCAGTTTGAAGATGGCCCCTTTCGAAGCCTTATACGGAAGGAGGTGCAGGACCCCATTATTGTGGGATGAAGTTGGAGACCGCCAGTTGTTTGGACCGGATTTAATTAAGGAGTCTGAAGAGAAGGTGAAGTTGATTCGCGATAGGCTCAAGGTAGCCCAGTCCAGGCAGAAAAGCTATGCAGATTCTAAACGCAAGGAGACTATTTATGAAGTCGAAGATAGAGTTTATCTTCATGTATCTCCACTTCGAGGAGTTAAGCGCTTTGGAGTTAAGGGAAAATTAGCGCCACATTTTGTGGGACCATACCAAGTTTTGGAGAGTATGGGAGAAGTTGCTTACAAGTTGGAATTGCCTGAGGGGTTGTCAGGAGTTCACGACGTGTTCCACGTTTCCCAGTTGAAGAAGTGCCACGCATAGATGGCCGATATACCACTGAGAGATACAGTGCCACTGGAAGCGATTGAGCTGGATAGTGATTTGACCTATGAGGAGAAACCAGTCAAGATTCTTGAATACGCCAGCCGAGTCACCCGCAGCAAGGTTATCAAGTTTTGCAAAGTTTAGCGGAGCCACCACACCGAGGATGAAGCCACCTGGGAGCGAGAGGAAGATCTGCTGAAGGACCACCCTCACCTATTTTCTAGCCAACCCGAATCTCGAGGGTGAGATTCATCTTAAGGAGGGTAGGTTTGTAACATCCCAAATTTTCAATTTGGAATGTTATACATAGATCATCATTGCATATCATATTTATTACATTTTTGCTCGATCCTAGAAATTCTACGCAACTCAAGGACCAACGCAGAGAGTTGGGGATTTCATTATTTTCATATTTGAGTTTTCTCCATTTTTGAAAATAGGATCATTTGATTTTATTTATTTAATCTTCAATTATTTCTATTATGAAAATATGAGAGAGAGAATAAAATGACTTTCCCAAAATAAAGAAATCTTGAGGATTTAATAATAAAATCAAATAAGATTTTATTTTGGAGTTTATGGCTATTTTTATTTGAATTTAGGAAAAATGCGTGTTTTTCGAAATTGCATTTAGGCCCCAAATAAATGTTCATCTTGTCCGGCTTGATTTTAGAAGTCGGGGAAAATTTACTTTAGGATTTTTGGAGTCCGTTTAGTATTTCTTTTAATTGTTTTTCTGCGCGTAATGTTTTAAAAAAAAAGAGGTTACCGCCTTACCGGGCCGTGTCCGACCTGGACACTGCGCCAGGGCGGCCTTCAAAGGCCAACGGCCCGCCCTGGGCCAAAACCCTAGCCGCTGCCCCACC
>NC_041383.1:186587206-186597483 GCF_002162155.2 Triticum dicoccoides | reverse complement strand
CGCACCCCGCCGCCACCCGCCGCCCCGCTGCCTCGACGGAGCCGCCCCTCGCCGGACTTGCCGGAGGTAGCCATCGCCGCCGTCGGTTTTCTTTGGAAAACCGTACGATTTTTCTTTTTAGATCCGCGGTTTATTTTTTTAGATCGGTTTTATTTTTTTCCGGTTTAGTTATTTAGCGAACGCCCGTTCGTTCGTTCATTTTAATGAACGATTTTCATTTTTTTCGCAGACAGCGAACGTTCGTTCGTTAGCCAGTTCGTCCGTTTTTCTTTTCTTCGGATTTTCCGCGATTATTTCTGATCGCGATTTCTGATCCGATTTTTGTTTTAGTATAACTTTTCGCTCGTTTATCGGAATCAGGCGATTCAAGCGCCTGGAGTTTTGTCTCGAAACCCTTTTTCCGTTTAACTAACTCAAACAACTTTTTGCTACTGTAAAAATTTGACTTAGGTCCAGATTAATAAACGAAGCTTGTTTCTTTCGCCGTTTGACTTCCATTGCTTCGTTTGATTTGATTCTTTTTGCAAACCGGAGTTCTTAAGTTGAACTTTCTGCTTAGATCTCTTATTTCAGTTTTACCTGTGCATTAGATAAGTGCTTATTGTATGCTTGTTTGTTTGCTATAGAGTACCCGGAGTGCGCCGCTTGCTACTTCGAATCTCTAGGTTTCACGGATCATCAGCAAGGCAAGTACCACTTTGATCATACCTCTTTACTACCCAGATTTATTGCATTAGATCAATCCTCAAACAATTGCATGATTAGGATCTGATTAATATGTGGGTTTTGGGAAGTAGATGAGGTAGAACCTATTTCCTATTTATTATCAAACCTTTGGGAGTTACTTCTACGTTTTCTTATATTGCTATGCTATGCTAGTAGACGTGGATTGGGTGAGTGTTTCCATGACAGATGTGAGATTGTTCAAATAATGGTTTACTTAAGGTGGCAACTTAAATTCACATCTGGGTGGATTGAGGCACCTGGGGAACCCAGTGTTGCCTGTATTTTTGGAAATCCCGGGGTACCGTGTTATTCTCCTATGGACCGCCACCTAGGCTCAAAGGGATCATGAGATTATTCATGCTAGAAACTTCCGCGTGCAGCCGCAAGCTACTATGGGCTCTAGCATAGTTGATTAAGTTGCGTGAGCTCTTGAAGAGGTAGACTAGCAGATGTAGGGGATGTAGGTTGGTACGGTCTACCCAGAGTAGAGAGTTAATGCTTCTGAAAGACTGTGTCTCGGTCATCCGTTTCTCAAACAC
Organism: Triticum dicoccoides; assembly: GCF_002162155.2. NCBI lineage: Eukaryota > Viridiplantae > Streptophyta > Magnoliopsida > Poales > Poaceae > Triticum > Triticum dicoccoides. Next base: position 186,596,218 of record NC_041383.1, on the reverse strand, counting down.
CATGTAATGCGAAAAATCAAGCGGAGGAGATCGATTCTTGCGGGGAAAAGTGCGCAAACCTCTGCAGAGTGTATAAACTAATCATGGTTAGTCGTGTCCCCGGTTATGGATGTTTTGAGTATCTAGTACTTGGATTATCATGTGAATCTCATCATGTTACTTAATTAATATTGTTGGGTTTAATGATGATACTTAATTAGGATTGAGTTAGAGTACCCTTCTCAATGTTTAACAACCACCATGATAGTTAAATAAAATGTTATTCCTTTGCAGTAGGGAAAAATTTGGCTTTATGCAAAACTATAACCATAGAACTTTCCCCCAGCCATATATGCATGTAGTATAGCATTATTCTTTCATTATTCTCTATGTGTTACATTGCCAGCATATTCCATGTGCTGACCTGTTTCGGGCTACAATGTTCATGTTGCAGACTTTTCTGACGACGAGTAAGGTGCTTTTAGGTCGTGGTTCTATACTCAGTGATGCCGTTGGAGTTGATGGACTTGCTTATCTTCCAAGCCTTCCGATGTTATCGTTATTAGATGGCCTTAAGATATATATATATATTGTAATAAGTTCTCTTTTGAGACATTCGATGTAATAAGTGTGTGATTGCTACTCTGTTATAAATCCTTCAAGTACTGTGCGTGTCAGCATTACCGATATCCAGGGATGACACTGATGCACAGAGATCAGACTGTTTGAGGCCTGGTCGCTACAACAAAAGGATACAGAAGCGTGAGTTTAACGTAGGTGATTATGTGTTGCTATTCAACTCTCATTTAAGATTTTTTGTAGGAAAGCTTCTCTCTAAATGGGAAGGCCCTTACGTTATCGAGGAGGTCTATCATTCCGGTGCCATAAAAATCAACAACTTCGAAGGCACAAATCCGAAGGTTGTGTACTGTCAAAGAATCAAACATTATATCTCAGGTATCCTATAAATGTTGAAACTAATGTTATTGAAACTGTAATCCCGGAGGAATACATAAGGGACACTTTCCAGAATGTTTCAGACTCCGAAAAGGAATAGGTGTGTGGTATGGTAAGTAAACCGACTCCAGAATAGTTCTAATAGCAATTTTTCTCCGTTTTGGAATATTTAAGAAAATAGGAAAATAAGAAGTAGTCCAGGAAGGACACGAGGCGTCCACAAGGGTGGAGGGCGCGCCCTACCCCCCTGGGCGCGCCCCCTGCCTCATGGGTACCTCGTGTGCTCTCCGGACTTCGTTTTCTTGCACGATACTTCTTTTGCTCGGTAAAAATTCTTTATATAATCTCCCGAAGGTTTTGACCACCGTATCACGCAAATATCCTCTGTCTTTGTTTAGAGCTATTTTTTGTCAGATTTGTCAAGACCAGGCATCATGACGTCATCCTCCTCCAACAATAAAGACAAGGAAGCTTGGCTATTGAAGATAGAGTTGAAGAGAGAAGAACCCGGGGAGATCAACAAGGATGATGGGATCAAGAAGATCATGGAGGAACAAGTTCTGGCGACAGAAGAAGAAGACACCCTTCAACCTCTTCCCAACCTCTTTACCCCAACTGAGATTGAAGCTTTCAAGATGATTGAGTTAGCTCGCATAAAAAACAAATATCTCACACAGGAAAATATTTTGTTGAAGGATCATATCGTCACACTCAAGGGCATTATCCGCAAATTGGAAGAGCTTCTACGCTCGATGTGCGACTATCCATCATCATCACCACCTTCTTCACCAGCAAAGGAGACATAATTACATGGGTATTGGCACTCCCCTTGACAACTGACAAGCTTGAGGGATTTGCCCCGGTATTGTATCACCATCACACTCCTATCTTTATAGTTTTTCTTAGTTCGATCCTTTTGGTAATATCTTGATCTAGTAGAGTAAAGTTTTGGTATGAATTAGTTTTGAGTTTTGCTTTATGATCCCTCTATGTAACCGAGTCCGTGAGCTATATATAATAAAGATTAGTGTTGAGTCAAGGGCTTTGCTATCTTACTATGATCTCGAGGAAATAAAAGAATAAAAAGAAATAAAGAGACCATATTGATCTTGTGGATAGTAATGACTTCTCATATAAAGAGTATGATGACTAAAAGTTGTTGAGAGTTGGCAAACATAGTTTTGGTCATCGTTGCAATTAATAGGAAGTAATAAACAAAGAGAGGTTTTCACATATAAATATACTATCTTGCACATATTTTATGATTGTGAGCACTCATTAAAGTATGACATGGTAAAGAGTTGATGTTGGACAAGGAAGAAAACATAATGGGTTATGTTTTCTCACATCTTAGTTAAAGTATATTGTCAAGGATCATCCAACATGTTGAGCTTGTCTTTCCCCCTCATGCTAGCCAAATTCCTTGCACCAAGTAGAGATACTACTTGTGCTTCCAAATATCCTTAAACCCAGTTTTGCCATGAGAGTCCACCATATCTACCTATGGATTGAGTAAGCTCCTTCAAGTAAGTTGTCATGTTGCATGCAATAAAAATTGCTTTCTAAATATGTATGACTTATTAGTGTGGAGAAAATAAGCTTTGTACGATCTTGTGATATGGAAGTAATAAAAGCGACGGACTACATAATAAAGGTCTGTATCACAAGTGGCAATATAAAGTGACGTTCTTTTGCATTAAGATATCATGCATCCAACCATAAAAGCACATCACAACCTCTACTTCCCTCTGCGAAGGGCCTATCTTTTACTTTCTATCTTATAACAAGAGTCATGGTGATCTTCACCTTTCCTTTTTACATTTTATCCTTGGCAAGAACCTCGTGTTGGAAAGATCCTGATATATATATCCAATTGGACGTAAGTTAGCATGAACTATTATTGTTGACATTACCCTTGAGGTAAAAGGTTGGGAGGCAACACTATAAGCCCCTATCTTTCTCTGTGTCTGATTAAAACTCCATAACCATAAGTATTGCTTGAGTGTTAGCAATTGTGAAAGACTAAATGATAGATGAGTATGTGGACTTGCTGAAAAGCTCTTATATTGACTCTTTCCAATGTTATGATAAATTGCAATTGCTTCAATGACTAAGATTATTGTTTGTTAGTTCTCAATGAAGTTTCTGATTCATACTTGACATTGTGCATAGATTGTTACTTGAGCATAAGAAATCATATGACAATATATACATATATATATATATATATATATATATATATATTGTTGTCATAAGAATGATCATGATGCCCTCATATTCGTATTTTATTTTATCGACACCTCTATCTCTAAACATGTGGACATATTTTTTGATATCAGCTTCCGCTTGAGGACAAACGAGGTCTAAGCTTGGGGGAGTTGATACGTCCATTTTGCATCATGCTTTTATATCAATATTTATTGCAGTATGGGCTGTTATTACACGTTATGTCACAATACTTATGGCTATTCTCTCTTATTTTACAAGGTTTACATAAAGAGGGAGAATGCTACCAACTGGGATTTTGGGCTGGAAAAGGAGAAAATATTAGAGACATTTTCTGCACAGCTCCAAAATTCCTAAAACTCCGTGGAAGTCATTTTGGGAAATAATAAAAAATATTGAGCGAAAGAAGTACCAGAGGGGGCCCACACCCTAGCAACAATTGTGGGTGGCACGCCCTACCCCCTGGGCACGCCCCCTGCCTCGTGGGCCACCTGGCAGCCCTCCGATGCCCATCTTCTTCTATATGAAGTCTTTTACCCTGGAAAAAATCATAAGCAAGCTTACGGGACGAAACTCCGCCGCCACGAGGCAGAACCTTGGCGGAACCAATCTAGGGCTCCGGCGGAGCTGTTCGGGCGGGGAAACTTCCCTTCGGGAGGGGGAAATCATCACCATCGTCATCACCAACGATCCTCTCATTGGAAGGGGGTCAATCTCCATCAACATCATCACCAGCACCATCTCCTCTCAAATCCTAGTTCATCTCTTGTATCCAATCTTTGTACCTAAACCTCAGATTAGTACCTATGGGTTGCTAGTAGTGTTGATTACTCCTTGTAGTTGATGCTAGTTGGTTTATTCGGTGGAAGATCATTTGTTCAGATCCTCAATGCATATCAATTCCCCTATTGTCATGAACATGAATATGCTTTGTGATTAGTTATGTTTGTTCCTAAGGACATGGGTGAAGTCTTGCTATTAGTAGTCATGTGAATTTGGTATTCGTTCGATATTTTGATGAGATGTATGTTGTCTCTCCTCTAGTGGTGTTATGTGAACGTCGACTACATGACACTTCACCATTATTTGGGCCTAGAGGAAGGCATTGGGAAGTAATAAGTAGATGATGGGTCGCTAGAGTGACAGAAGCTTAAACCCTAGTTTATGCGTTGCTTCGTAAGGGGCTGATTTGGATCCACTTGTTTCATGCTATGGTTAGGTTTACCTTAATACTTCTTTTGTAGTTGCGGATGCTTGCAATAGGGGTTAATCATAAGTGGGATGCTTGTCCAAGAAAGGGCAGTACCCAAGCACCGGTCCACCCACATATCAAATTATCAAAGTAATGAACGTGAATCATATGAACATGATGAAAACTAGCTTGACGATAATTCCCATGTGTCCTCGGGACCGCTTTTCCCTATATAAGAACTTGTCCAGGCTTGTCCTTTGCTACAAAAAGGATTGGGCCACCTTGCTGCACCTTATTTACTTTCACTGCCTCTTACCCGTTACAAATTACCTTATCACAAAACTATCTGTTACCGATAATTTCAGTGCTTGCAGACAATACCTTACTGAAAATCGCTTGTCATTTCCTTCTGCTCCTTGTTGGGTTCGACACTCTTACTTATCGAAAGTACTATGATAGATCCTCTACACTTGTGGGTCATCACAGCTGCTGTCACGCCCAATATGTGACCCTATCCAAAAGGAACTCGAAGGTCCCACCAAGGATAGACCCGCATATTGAAACGCTTTTGCAAGGTGGATATCATTACATCAACATTACATAATAGATGGGATACATACATAAGGCATACAGTGCCACACGAATACAACCTCACAATACATCAGAGCATCATCCGACTACGGATGAAACACAAACAGAAACTCAAACGACATCCACCCTGCTAGCCTAGGCTGCCGACCTGGAACCTATCCCCTGATCGAAGAAGAAGCAGAAGAAGAACTCCAAGACAAGCAAACAACGCTCTCGCGTCAAGATCATCGCACAACCTGTACATGCAACTCTTGTTGTAGTAATCTGTGAGCCACGAGGACTCAGCAATCCCATTACCATGGGTATCAAGACTAGCAAAGCTTAAAAGGAAAGGAAGGGGCAAAGTGGTGAGGTTGCAGCAGTGACTAAGCATATATGGTGGCTAACATACGCAAATAAGAGCGAGAAGAGAGCAAGCGGAACGGTCGTCAACTAGTAATGATCAAGAAGTGATCCTAAACTCCTACTTACGTCAAACATAACCCAGAAACCGTGTTCACTTCCCGGACTCCGCCGAAAAGAGACCATCACGGCTACACACGCGGTTGATGCATTTTAATTCGGATCTGGTGTCAAGTTATCTACAACCCGACATTAAAAAATTCCCATCTGCCTATAACCGCAGGCACGGCTTTCAAAAGATTATACCCTGCAGGGGTGTCCCAACTTAGCCCATGACAAGCTCTCGCGATCAACGATGGATATACCTTCTCCCAGGAAGACCCGATCAGACTCGGAATCCCAGATTACAAGACATTTTGACAATGGTAAAACAAGACCAGCAAGACCGCCCGATGCGCCGACAATCCCGATAGGAGCTGCACATATCTCGTTCTCAGGGCAACACCGGATGAACACTACGTACAACTAAAACCAGACCTCGAGTTTCCCCGAGGTGGCGCTGCAAGTGGCTCTGGTTCGGACCAACACTTAGACAAGCATTGGCCCGGGGGGGCTATAATAAAGATGACCCTCGGGATGTGCGACTCCCAGGGGAAAAAGGGCTAGGTGAGGCAAATGGTAAAACCAATGTTGGGCCTTGCTGGAGGAGTTTTATTCAAAGCGAACTGTCAAGGGGGTCCCATAAATCACCCGACCGCGTAAGGAACGCCGGTATGATGGAAACTAGGGCGGCAAGAGTGGAACAAAACACCAGGCAAAAGGCCAAGCCTTCCAACCTTTACCAAATATATAGATGCATTAATAATATAAGAGATATTGTGATATCCCAGCCTACCATGGAGCAATCTTCAACTTCACCTGCAACTAACAACGCTATAAGAGGGGCTGAGCAAAGCGGTACATAGCCAAGCAACGGTTTGCATAGGAAAGGTGTCAAAGGTTAGAGGTTCATGGCAATATGGGAGGCTTGATAAACAGGTGATAGGTAGCGCAGCAAAGCGATAGAACGAAGCAACTAGCATAGCAATGATAGTAGTGAGATCCAAGGTAGCGGTCATCTTGCCTGAAATCCCGCAAGGTAGAAGAATGAGTCCATGAAGAAGACAAACGGATGAAGCCGAACCAAGCGTAGACGAACGAATCCTCATGATTGCAACGAAACGGGAACTATCGAAAAGAAGCACACAACATGGTAAACACACCACACATGAACAAGGCATGATGCACAACAAGCATGATGCATGACAAGGCTACATGAAGCTACTCATGGCAAGAGATGATGCAAACAAGAACAACACATCAAGGCAAGTTTAAATGAGGCCGGGAACAACATATAACAATTCCGGTAAGTCCTCATATGCAAATTTCGAAGTTGGTCCAGATCTGAATAAACCTTATGTTCAAGTTGTTAAACAGCAAGTCAAGATGCACCAATATGATCTACACGAGATTCTAGTCAAGTTACATATAAAGTTCATTAGATTTGGAGCTACGGACTAGAAGATATGAGCAAAACAAGGTAAACATGGCATTGATGCAAAATGCACCCAAACATCAAGCAAACACCTCAAAACATGGATGCAACATGATAATATGAAACTACATGCAATTCTAAGCAAGTTTCATATAGAGCACACTTAAAACGGAGCAACGGTTCAACACATGCACTCTATACAAGTTTAAAGGACAACCTGTCCAAAACAGCAACTAGGCATATTGCAAGCATCAAAACAACATGCTACAGCACCCCAACATGAAAACAAAAGGCATGGACATGAAGTACATGTAAAGCATAACAAAACATGAACACTGAGCTATCTCCAGAAATCACTAGAACATACTCAAACACACATGGTGAGATTGCAAGTTATGACAATTTCAGACTTTGCAGACGATAACATCAGGATGCAATGTTTAGAGCTATCAAACAACATGTTACAGGAACTTAACATGGCAAACAAAGGCATGGCATGAACCTACTAATTGCATATATCAAAAGTCCTTTACTGACCATGAGCCAAAAAGGATCAGAAAATATGATGGCACCCACGTAAACATAGCAAGTTATATTACAGATTCAAACATGGCAGAAACAGAATTATGAAGGCATGTTGGTGAGCTTGTACCACTCACCACAGAGCAATACATGGCAAGGCAAGGCACCCAACAGTAATAAGGCATGTTTGTGAAGCTAAGAATGACAAGAGCAAGTTCATAGGGTGCATGGAACACTAGGAAAACACATGGCAACAACTGAACTTAATGTTAACAGGCTAACAGAAACATTATCAAGCAACTTTGGAGCAAGATATGAACAAGCTACAACAAGGTATAATTGCAACCAGGGGCATGGATAGATAGAGCATAACATGTAGAACAAAACATATTTAGTGAACATCTCCAGATTATGCATAGAATGACTAGTAGCAGCAGGTTTACATAGCATCACGAAATAACAGATTCAGCCTAGCCAAACAGTAACAACAAGTACACTACTTAACAAGCTCGATTCACTCACCACAAGTCATTGCATGACAAGATAAGAATATCATCATCAAGAAGACATGTTTGTGGAACAAACCAAGGCAAGAACAAGTTCATATCATGCAAGGATCGACTACAACAACCTTGGCAAAATTGAATAACATGTAAACAATCTTCCAGGAAACATTTTGAAGCAAAAGTAGAGCACTCAAATGACATGGTAGACTACTCCATAATTGCAAACAAGGCCATGAATGGATAGAGAACAACCATATGTTCAAAACATCCTTACTGAAGTATCTCAAAATATGCATGGATGTCTCTGTAGCATCAAGTTTACATGGCATAAACATAACAGCAGAACAGGGACTGAAATCAGCAACATCACGATGCCTAGTTTGCATGCTTGTGCTAGCCACCACATCGATCACAAAAATACATGGCATACACCCCTGTAAAGAAGATGTGGCATAGTTCAAAACACATGTAGACATCAACCTCATAGGGTGCACACATCAATCATGGCAAAAATGACAAATGAGCTCATTCTGTTAACAGACAGCAGAAAACATCATGAAGCACTCTTGCAACAATGATTCAGGCATCAAGATGACCTCAAATGAATATGATGCAATGGAATGAAATGAAGTACTCATTGAGACAAACAATTTGACATATAACACGCATGAAACGGAGCTACGGATATAGAGATACGGCATGACGAACATGGCATGATAATTAACACAGACTGGGGACTTAGCAGTTTTTTCAAAAAAAACTACAGATGAGCGTAAAGTACTATATCTCGCATGGGGCGGGGTTTAGATGGTGCTCACATTGGGCTAAGCCCAGGAAGGAGGAGGAGGCAGGCCGGCTTAGGGAGATGGGCCGGGGAGGCCGAGGCCCACGCGTGGGGAGGAGCTTGGCCCTGACCGGCTGCCGAGGTCGAGGCGAGGGGCGGCGGCGCCGATGAACCATGGCGGCGGCGGCGACTTTATCCCGCCCGGATCTCGCCGGATCCGGGCGAGGCTGCGGCGGGGAGGAGGGATCCGGGAGGCGGCGAGGAGGCGCGTCGCTCGGGGCGGCTGGGAGGCGCAGGGCGACCCGCGGCGGAGAGGCGCGGCAAAGTCCGGCGATGGGGCACCGGGGATGGCGCGGCCGGAGGATGGCGCCGGCGGGAG
>NC_041383.1:186579613-186586913 GCF_002162155.2 Triticum dicoccoides | reverse complement strand
GGCCGCGGCGGCGGGGACGGAGCGGGGAGCCACGTGGCGCCCCCCGATTGGCGCGGCCGGCGGCTGGACGGAACGGACATGTCCGGGCGGGGCGGGGCATGTCCGGCGCGCGAGGGGAGCGGGGCTAGGGTTTGGACCGCGCGAAATTTCGGGGGGAGGCACAAATATATAGGTAGAGGGAGCTAGGAGAGTCCAAATGAGGAGCGGTTTTCGCCCACACGATCGTGATCGAACGACCGAGAGCATGGAGGGGAGTTTGCTGGGTTTTGGGACACTTTGGAAGGGTGTTGGGCTGCACAAAAGAAGGGGGGTTTCGGGCTACGCGGTTAACCGTTGGAGTACCAAACGACCTCCAAATGGCACGAAACTTGACAGGCGGTCTACCGGCGGTATTCGAAGGCCGCTTGGAAAACCTCGGGCCATTCCAAGAAAGTTTAACACCCACTCACAACGAGAGACAAAAGGGGAACGCCGAAGGACATCGGAGCGCCCGATTGCAAAACGGACAACGGGGAAAAAGCTCGGATGCATGAGACGAACACATATGCAAAATGAAATGCACATGATGACATGGCAATATGCAACACGCAAGCAAATGACATGGCAACGACGACGGATAACTGGCAGACACCTAGCGCATCAGATCCGGGGCGTGACAACACTCCTCCACTAACAAGAGATCTCGTCCCGAGATCTTAGGACCGAGACGGAAGGAAAAAGGTATGAGGTGAAACAAGAACTCAAGAGAAGAAGCAAAGAATCGAGAGCACTCGAGAATAAGAGAGGAACGACGAGAATGACGAGAATCGAAAGCTCACGGAATCAGATAGACTATGAAACCACTCCGGTTAGAACGAGATAAGAAACGAATAAGACTGAAAGGATTTAGGCAGCACTCCGGCTGAAAATGGAAGGAAAAGAACATGAACTTGAGAGGATGGAAAGATACTTGATGAAAGGAACAACACAAAACCTCCGGAAGAATTGAAAGAGAATTGAATGAAAAGAATTTAGAAGGAAGGATTGAATGGAGTTGTTGAGAAAAATCAACAACGAAAAGAATAAGCTTGTAGTGGGCTTATGGATAACATCTCAGAGATTATGAGGTGATAACCGACCACAAACAGAAATGATTGGATAGCTGAGAAGAACTAAGAAATGCAAAACTCCACTTCAGAAGAAAATGAAGAATTATTTGCTCTTCGAGACGCGAGAAGAAAAGATACTTGAACTCCACCAACAAGAATCTAGATGAACTCTTGAGAATGAATTAAATCATGAAGAACCACCATGAAGAACTCCGGTAACAAAAGGATGACGAGATAAAATGAAGGAAGAAAGAATAAGATGAGCCTTGCGATGATTTAGATGGAGGTTCCGATGAAATGGCTGAGGAAAATTGAACTCCGAAAATAAAAGATGAAAACACTTGGAACTAGAATTTATTCATCAAGAACAAACTCCGAAGGAAAAGATTACTCACTTGAATGAAATAAGAATAAGATTTATGTTATGCTTATCCTCATCAAATTAAATTGATGACAAGCAAAGGATTTTTGCATACTACTTATTCTCGAAAAGGATTGAGAAGTGACATGTCGCAAACTTGAGAAGGTCTTCATGAACCACCGGTAGGATTGGAAAGACACGAATGGATTGAAATGATAATCAAAGAAAAAGAATCTTGGACGAACCACCGTAAGAATTCGAAAATGATTGATGAAAGAGAAAGAATCACCGGGAAGAATCAATATGTTTGAGGGGGATTTAGATGCAAAAGAACAAATAGATCATGAGCTGATTAAAGAACACTTGAACGAAACACCTGGATAAATAGAGAATGATAACTGGAATGATGGCCTCCGGTGAAAAGAAACGGGAAAACAACTTTTGACATGCTCCGCATGGTTGAGAAAAGGAATTTCCGACAAACGGAATAATTTGAGAGAATAACATGAAGCCAGAACCACGAGACGTGGAGAGAATAGACAAGATTTAGAGGAAAACTCTTGTTCGGTCTTCAAATGACGACGAGAAACATCACCAAAATTACTTAGATTCTCCGAGAGAATGAAAAGCGAAGGGGTTGAGCCAACAATGAAAAGAATTTGAACGAGATCTTGGAAAGGCATCTGACTGATGGGATCCATTCTTACATCACGCTTGAAAAGAATTTGAGAATAGCTCTGAGGGAATTAGAAGAGTCAGGTAAGATCCTGTAAAAGACTTGTGGGTTAGGGCCCACTGAAGAGAGAACACCATTGAAAAGGATGATGAACAGATAGATGAAGCACCGGAACAATTGAAATATTTGAATGAGGTGACAACCTCGAATTAATTCAAAGACAGACGAATCTTCTGAGATGTATTGAACACTCCGGAAGGATAACTGGTGAGAGGAGAATGAGCAGGGAAGGAACTTGAGCTGAGGGAAAGAATGTGATCAACTGGAAAAACTTGAATTCGGATCCACCGGAAAGAAAAAGAGATGAAGAATGTCCACCGAGACGAGAATTCACCGGTTGAAATAATTGAGGAAAGACTGAAGATACTCTGCACGAATGAAAATTGATGTTCGAACGAGATTCAAGCTCCAGAAAGAAGAGGGTGGGAGGGCGGGAAAACAAAGGCAACTTGGAAGGGGGAACCGACGAATATCTTGAAGAGAAAACACCGGTTGAAATCATTGAGGAAAGAAAGCAAAGGCTTCGCACGAGTAGGATGGATACTCGATTACGGACTCCGGTTCTGATTAGAAGAACAGGGAGGGCAGGTGGGAAAGAAAACAACTGAGGATTGAACTCAAAGATGAAGAGGCTCGAGTCAACTTGACGAGAAATGCACCGGATGAAAAGAGCTGAGAACCAACGATCGAAAAACCAACTGCGTGATCCTAAAGAAAATTTGAAAGGGGAAGAGGAGTAATTCAAAACACCTACATCAAGATTTCTCACCAGAGCGACAAAGGGGCTGAGGAGTAAAAAGAATTCCTACTCTCCGATATAACTAGACTCCGAAAACAGTTTTCTTGAAGACTCAACAACGGCCAAGCTACCGATCGATCAAGGGGTCCTAGGGTCGGTCGAGGCTCTGATACCAACTTGTCACGCCCAATATGCGACCCTATCCAAAAGGAACTCGAAGGTCCCACCAAGGATAGACCCGCATATTGAAACGCTTTTGCAAGGTGGATATCATTACATCAACATTACATAATAGATGGGGATACATATATAAGGCATACAATGCCACACGAATACAACATCACAATACATCAGAGCATCATCCGACTACGGATGAAACACAAACAGAAACTCAAACGACATCCACCCTGCTAGCCTAGGCTGCCGACCTGGAACCTATCCCCTGATCGAAGAAGAAGCAGAAGAAGAACTCCAAGACAAGCAAACAACGCTCTCGCGTCAAGATCATCGCACAACCTGTACCTGCAACTCTTGTTGTACTAATCTGTGAGCCATGAGGACTCAGCAATCCCATTACCATGGGTATCAAGACTAGCAAAGCTTAAAAGGAAAGGAAGGGGCAAAGTGGTGAGGTTGCAGCAGCGACTAAGCATATATGGTGGCTAACATACGCAAATAAGAGCGAGAAGAGAGCAAGCGGAACGGCCGTCAACTAGTAATGATCAAGAAGTGATCCTGAACTCCTACTTATGTCAAACATAACCCAGAAACCGTGTTCACTTCCCGGACTCCGCCGAAAAGAGACCATCATGGCTACACACGCGGTTGATGCGTTTTAATTCGGATCTGGTGTCAAGTTATCTACAACCGGACATTAACAAATTCCCATCTGCCTATAACCGCAGGCACGGCTTTCGAAAGATTATACCCTGCAGGGGTGTCCCAACTTAGCCCATGACAAGCTCTCGCGATCAACGAAGGATATACCTTCTCCCAGGAAGACCCGATCAGACTCGGAATCCTGGTTTACAAGACATTTCGACAATGGTAAAACAAGACTAGCAAGGCCGCCCGATGCGCCGACAATCCCGATAGGAGCCGCACATATCTCGTTCTCGGGGCAACACCGGATGAACACTACGTACAACTAAAACCAGACCTCGAGTTTCCCCGAGGTGGCGCTGCAAGTGGCTCTGATTCGGACCAACACTTAGACAAGCACTGGCCCGGGGGGCTATAATAAAGATGACCCTTGGGATGCACAACTCCCAAGGGAAAAAGGGCTAGATGAGGCAAATGGTAAAACCAATGTTGGGCCTTGCTGGAGGAGTTTTATTCAAAGCGAACTGTCATGGGGGTTCCATAAATCACCCGACCGCGTAAGGAACGCACAATCCGAGAACATAACACCGGTATGATGGAAACTAGGGCGGCAAGAGTGGAACAAAACACCAGGCAAAAGGCCGAGCCTTCCACCCTTTACCAAATATATAGATGCATTAATAATATAAGAGATATTGTGATATCCCAACCAAAAATCCTGTCTACCATGGAGCAATCTTCAACTTCACCTGCAACTAACAATGCTATAAGAGGGGCTGAGCAAAGCGGTAACATAGCCAAGCAACGGTTTGCATAGGAAAGGTGTCAAAGGTTAGAGGTTCATGGCAATATGGGAGGCTTGATAAATAGGTGATAGGTAGCGCAGCAAAGCGGTAGAACGAAGCAACTAGCATAGCAATGATAGTAGTGAGATCCAGGGTAGCGGTCATCTTGCCTGAAATCCCGCAAGGAAGAAGAACGAGTCCATGAAGAAGACGAACGGATGAAGCCGAACCAAGCGTAGACGAACGAATCCTCACGATCGCAACGAAACGGGAACTATCGAAAAGAAGCACACAACATGGTAAACACACCACACATGAACAAGGCATGATGCACAACAAGCATGATGCATGACAAGGCTACATGAAGCTACTCATGGCAAGAGATGATGCAAACAAGAACAACACATCAAGGCAAGTTTAAATGAGGCCGGGAACAACATATAACAATTCCGGTAAGTCCTCATATGCAAATTTCGAAGTTGGTTCAGATCTGAATAAACCTTATGTTCAAGTTGTTAAACAGCAAGTTAAGATGCACCAAGATGATCTACACGAGATTCTAGTCAAGTTACATATAAAGTTCATTAGATTTGGAGCTACGGCCTAGAAGATATGAGCAAAACAAGGTAAACATGGCATTGATGCAAAATGCACCCAAACATCAAGAAAACACCTCAAAACATGGATGCAACATGATAATATAAAAATACATGCAATTCTAAGCAAGTTTCATATAGAGCACACTCAAAACAGAGCAACGTTTCAACACATGCACTCTATACAAGTTTAAAGGTCAAGCTGTCCAAAACGGCAACTAGGCATATTGCAAGCATCAAAACAACATGCTACAGCACCCCAACATGAAAACAAAAGGCATGGACATGAAGTACATGTAAAGCATAACAAAACATGAACACTGAGCTATCTCCATAAATCAATAGAACATACTCAAACACACATGGTGAGATTGCAAGTTATAACAATTTCAGACTTTGCAGAAGATAACATCAGGATGCAATGTTTAGAGCTATCAAACAACATGTTACAGGAACTTAACATGGCAAAAAAAGGCATGGCATGAACCTACTAATTTCATAGATCAAAAGTCCTTTATTGACCATGAGCCAAAAAGGATCAGAAAATATGATGGCACCCACGTAAACATAGCAAGTTATATTACAGATTCAAACATGGCAGAAACAGAATTATGAAGGCATGTTGGTGAGCTTGTACCACTCACCACAGAGCAATACATGGCAAGGCAAGGCACCCAACAGTAAGAAGGCATGTTTGTGAAGCTAAGAATGACAAGATCAAGTTCATAGGGTGCATGGAACACTAGGAAAACACATGGCAACAACTGAACTTAATGTTAACAGGCTGACAGAAACATTATCAAGCAACTTTGGAGCAAGATATGAACAAGCTACAACAAGGTATAATTGCAACCAGGGGCATGGATGGATAGAGCATAACATGTAGAACAACACATATTTAGTGAACATCTCCAGATTATGCATAGAATGACTAGTAGCAGCAAGTTTACATAGCATCACGAAATAACAGATTCAGCCTAGCCAAACAGTAACAGCAAGTACACTACTTAACAAGCTCGATTCACTCACCACAAGTCATTGCATGACAAGATAAGCATAGCATCATCAAGAAGACATGTTTGTGGAACAAACCAAGGCAAGAACAAGTTCATAGCATGCAAGGATCGACTACAACAACCTTGGCAAAATTGAATAACATGTAAACAATCTGCCAGGAAACATTTTGAAGCAAAAGTAGAGCACTCAAATGACATGGTAGACTACTCCATAATTGCAAACAAGGCCATGAATGGATAGAGAACAACCATATGTTCAAAACATCCTTACTGAAGTATCTCAAAATATGCATGGATCTCTCTGTAGCATCAAGTTTACATGGCATAAAAACAACAGCAGAACAGGGACTGAAATCAGCAACATCACGATGCCTAGTTTGCATGCTTGTGCTAGCCACCACATTGATCACAAAAATACATGGCATACACCCCTGTAAAGAAGACATGGCATAGTTCAAAACACATGTAGACATCAACCTCATAGGGTGCACACATCAATCATGGCAAAAATGACAAATGAGCTTGTTCTGTTAACAAACAACAGAAAACATCATGAAGCACTCTTGCAACGATGATTCAGGCATCAAGATGACCTCAAATGAATATGATGCAATGGAATGAAATGAAGTACTCGTTGAGACAAACAATTATACATATAACACGCACGAAACGGAGGTACGGATGCAGAGATACGGCATGACGAACATGGCATGATAATTAACACAGACTGGGGACTTGGCAGTTTTTTCAAAAAAAAACTACAGATGAGCGTAAAATACTATATCTCGCATGGGGCGGGGTTTAGATGGTGCTCACATTGGGCTAAGCCCGGGAAGGAGGAGGAGGCAGGCCGGCTTGGGGAGATGGGCCGGGAAGGCCGACGCCCACGCGGGGGGAGGAGCTCGGCCCCGACCGGCTGCCGAGGTCGAGGCGAGGGGCGGCGGCGCCGATGAACCATATCGGCGGCGGCTTGATCCCGCCCGGATCTCGCCGGATCCGGGCACGCAGCGGCGGGGAGGAGGGATCCGGGAGGCGGCGAGGAGGTGCGTCGCTCGGGGCGATGGGGAGGCGCAGGGCGACCCGCGGCGAAGAGGCGTGGCGAAGTCCGGCGATGGGGCGCCGGGGATGGCGCGGCCGGAGGATGGCGCCGGCGGGAG
>NC_041383.1:186557027-186579297 GCF_002162155.2 Triticum dicoccoides | reverse complement strand
GGCTCCACGGGAGCCCGCGGGAAGCGACGGGGGAGATCCGGGCCGGGTGGGCACGCTGCGGGCTCGCCGGGCCGCGGCGGTGGGGACGGCGCGGGGAGCCACGTGGCGCACCCCGATTGGCGCGGGCGGCGGCGGCTGGACGGAGCGGACATGTCCGGGCGGGGCTGGACATGTCCGGCGCACGAGGGGAGCGGGGCTAGGGTTTGGACTGCGCGAAATTTCGGGGGGAGGCACAAATATACAGGTAGAGGGAGCTAGGAGAGTCCAAATGAGGAGCGGTTTTCGCCCACACGATCGTGATCGAACGACCGAGAGCATGGAGGGGAGTTTGGTGGGTTTTGGGCCACTTTGGAAGGGTGTTGGGCTGCACAAAAGAAGGGGGGTTTCGGGCTACGCGGTTAACCGTTGGAGTACCAAATGACCTCCAAATGGCACGAAACTTGACAGGCGGTCTACCGGTGGTATACCAAGGCCGCTTGGCAAACCTAGGGCCATTCCGAGAAAGTTTAACACCCACTCACAACGAGAGACAAAAGGGAAACACTGGAGGGCATCGGACAACGGGGAAAAAGCTCGGATGCATGAGATGAACACGTATGCAAAATGAAATGCACATGATGACATGGCAATATGCAACACGCAAGCAAATGACATGGCAACGACGGCGAATAACTGGCAGACACCTGGCACATCAGATCCGGGGCGTTACAGCTGCTCTCGCTGGCTGGCTACGGAGGGGGAACCGGCTTTGCCTTGCCGGCTTCTTCCAGTGCCACCTGGATCTTCATGGCGGAGTCGGCGTTGTCGTACTTGTCCGCCATCACCATGAGCGCGGCCATGGTGGCCGGCTCGGAGTGTAGGAGCTTGTGCTTGAGGAGGGTGCCCTCTCGGCACCCGTTGACGAAGTACTGGATTGCTTGAACCTTGTGGACGCCCTCACAGCTGTTCCGGAGCTTGGTCCAGCATGCGAGGTATTCACGGCCGGTCTCCGTCGGCCCCTGCACGCACATGGCAAGCTGCCTGGGGCGGCCGGGTCGCTTGTAGATCCCCGTGAAGTTACGAATGAAGGCCTTCTCGAAGTCGACCCACGTCTTAACGCTGCCCATTGGCAGACTGTTCAACCAGGTGCGGGCTGACCCTTGGAGCATGAGCGGTGCGTAGCGCATGGCGAGTCAGCGATTGGCGCCAGTGATGCCAATGGCGGTGGTGTAGTCAGTGAGCCAGTCCTTTGGCTTCACGGTCCCATTGTAAAGGGCTCCTCCCGGATGCGTGGGTCGAAGCACGCCGGCCCGATGGCGCCGCTTTCCTCCACCTCCAGGGAGTGAGCGGGCTGGTCGAGGCGGTGGCGAGTGAGGGAGTCCTGGATTAGGGGGTATCCAGACAGCCAGACTATATACATCGTCCGGACTATTGGAGCGTGAAGATACAGGACTCAAGACTCCGTCCCATGTCCGGATGGGACTCTCCTTTGCGTGGAAGACAAGCTTGGCGATCCGGATATTGTATTTCCTTCCTTGTAACTGACTCCTTGTAAACCCTAGCCCTCTCCGGTGTCTATATAAACTGGAGAGGTTGGTCCTTAGAAGGCCGATCACAACTACAACCATAATCATCATAGGCTAGCTTCTAGGGTTTAGCCACTACGATCTCGTGGTAGATCTACTCTTGTACTACTCATATCGTCAATAATAATCAAGCAGGAAGTAGGGTTTTACCTCCATCGAGAGGGCCCGAACCTGGGTAAACATTGTGTTCCTTGCTTCCTGTTACCATCAGCCTGAGACGCATAGATCGGGACCCCCTACCCGAGATCCGCCGGTTTTGACACCGACATTGGTGCTTTCATTGAGAGTTCCTCTGTGTTGCCGCTGCAAGGCTTGATGGCGCCTTCAATCGTCAACAACACGGTCCAGGGTGAGACTTTTCTCCCCGGGCAGATCTTCGTGTTCGGCGGCTTCGCACTACGGGCAAATTCACTTGGCCATCTGGAGCAGATCGATAGCTATGCCCCTGGCCACCAGGTCAGGTTCGGAAACCTGAACTACCTGGCCGATATCCGCGGAGACTTGATCTTCGACGGAATCGGGCATGTGCCAGGAACGCCGGACAGTCACGATGAGCACGGCCTAGACCTGCTGTCGGACAGTGCTTGGGATATCACCCCCGCAGTAGCCCCGGACGTAAATCCAGAGCAGACTGCGTGGCCCAAGGACGGGTGGATGGACCCCGCCCCACAATCCGCACAATCATCGGCGGTAGAGCCGAACCCAGGCCTCACCTCTAGGGACGCCTGTGATTTCGGACCCCCAGACTCGTATCCGGTTGTGGGTTCCAATCCGCGCGCTCCCGAGCCCGTCGAGTCTGGTTGGGCTCCGGTAATGGAGTTTACCGCTACGGATATCTTCCAGCACTCGCCCTTTGGCGACATGTTGAATTCATTAAAGTCTCTCTCTTTGTCAGGAGGCTCTCGGCTGAACTATGTCCGGCTCGAGTGGGAAGCTAGCGACGAAGGAATTCGTTGCCCACCCACCTCACACTTCATAGCCACGGTCGACGATTGGACCGACGTGCTTGACTTCGACTCCGAAGACATCGACAGTTTGGACGACGATGTAAGAGAAGAACAGAAACCACCACCCACGGGGCTATGGACAGCCACCTCTTCATATGACATATATATGGTGGACACTCCGAAAGAAACCAATGGCAATGAGGCAATGGAGGATAACCCCTCCAAGAAGAAAGAAAAGCATGGGCGTCGCTAGCGCCGCTCCAAGCCCCGCCATAGCAATACCGGCACCGGAGACGAAAACAATCCGGACGGTGCCGAAGACGAATACAACCCCGACCAGCCCGCCTTCGAGCAGGCCGAACAGGAAGATGGGCAGGATAGCCCAGATGAACAGGCGATGGACGGGTATCCGGAGGAGGACAATTACATGCCCCCCTCCGAATACGAGATTAGCCTCGGCGATGACGAGTTCGGCGTGCCTGAGGACCCCGTGGAGCAGGAGCGCTTCAAGCGCCGGCTTATTGCCACTGTGAGGAGCCTGAAGAAGAAGTAGCAGCAGCTTCAAGCTGATCAAGACCTGCTCACAGACAGATGGACAGAAGTACTGGCAGCCGAGGAATATGGACTCGAGCGCCACACGGCTGACCGACCACCTCGTGGCCGGGATAAAACGGCATATCAGCCCGAATACCAGCCCGCACCCCCGCGCCAAGTTACTACGGCCCGGGGCAATACTCAGGACCTGCGCGACAGATTGGAAAACACCGCAGGACAACCAAGATCGATCTACGGATCACGGGGGCTCGCTGCAGCACATGACGATGGCCATCATACCGGATACACTAACAATAAATCTGGCCGGGCCAAAGACAATCAACCAGACTTAGTCGGACTGCGTTGCGACATAGCCCAGCACAGAGGCGCCGCACACCCCCTCTGCTTCACCGATGAAGTGATGGATCATGAATTTCCAGAAGGGTTCAAACCCGTAAACATCGAATCATACGATGGCACAACAGACCCCGCAGTATGGATTGAAGATTTCCTTCTCCACATTCACATGGCCCGCGAAGACAATCTACACGCCATCAAGTATCTTCCCCTTAAGCTCAAAGGACCCGCCCGGCACTGGCTAAACAGCCTGCCTGCAAATTCTATTGGCAGTTGGGAAAACCTGGAAGACGCATTCCTCGACAACATCTAAGGCACATATGTGCGAGTGCCGGATGCCGATGACTTGAGCCACATCACTCAACATCCTTGAGAATCAGCCAGGAAATTCTGGACTCGGTTCCTAACTAAAAAGAACCAAATAATTGACTGTCCAGACGCCGAGGCCCTGATGGCCTTTAAGCATAATATCCGTGATGAGTGGCTCGCCCGACACCTCAGCCAGGAGAAACCCAAGTTCATGGCACCTCTCACGACACTAATGACCCGCTTTTGCGCGGGCGAGGACAGCTGGTAGGCTCGCAGCAGCACTACGCCACATTCTGGCACTTCGGACGTCCGTGACAATAACGGCAAGCCACGGTGCAACAAACACAAGCGACGGAACAACGACGACAACACCGAAGACATGGCAGTCAGCGCCGGATTCAGTGAATCCAAATCCGGTCAGCGGAAGAGGCCGTTCAAACAAAACAATCAGGGACCGTCCAGTCTGGACCGCATACTGGAACGCCCGTGCGAAATTCATGCCCCCCCAGACAAGCCAGCCAACCACACTAATAGAGACTGCTGGGTGTTCAAACAGGCCGGTAAAATAAACACCGAAAACAAGGACAAGGGCTGCATAGCGATGATGACGAAGAGCCCCGGCGTTCGAACACGGGGGGACAGAAGAAATTCCCCCCCAGGTGAAAACAGTCAACATGATCTACGCCACTCACATTCCCAAGCGGGAACGAAAGCGACCACTACGAGACGTCTATGCGATGGAGCCAGTCGCCCCCAAATTCAACCCATGGTCAGCTTGTCCGATCACCTTTGATCGTAGGGATCACCCTACTAGCATTCGTCATGGCGGCTCAGCCGCATTGGTCCTAGACCCAATCATCGAAGGATTCCACCTCACGCGAGTCCTTATGGATGGCGGCAGCAGCCTGAACCTGCTTTATCAGGACACAGTGCGCAAAATGGGCATCAACCCTTTAAGGATCAAGCTCACCAAAACCACCTTTAAAGGTGTAATTCCTGGAGTAGAGGCTCGTTGTACGGGCTCTATAACATTGGAAGTGGTTAATCTTTGATAACTTCCGAAGCAAAGAGTTAATCTTCGATATCGTCCCTTTCTGTAGTGGTTACCACGCACTGCTCGGACGAACCGCATTCGCTAGATTCAATGTGGTACCACACTATGCATACCTCAAGCTCAAGATGCCTGGCCCGCACGGGGTCATAAAAGTCAACGGAAACATGGACCGCTCTGTCCATATAGAAGAGCATACTGTAGCCCTCGCGGCAGAAGCGCACTGCGGCCTGCTCTGACAAACCACCAATCTGGCGACGACAACCTCGAGCACCGTCAAGCGAGTCCGGAGCACCCCGCAACAGGATCACCAGGCACGCCAAGAGCACGACTAGCAATCCGGCCTCCGCTCAAACCCCATCAAAGCAGGATTCGTGCCACGCATACACAATTATGCACTCAAAATACCATGGGCACAGGCGGAGGCGCAGCAGTGACTCAGTCAACAGTGCGGTATCACCGCAACATACTTTCATAACCCTCCCTTTTTATGTTTCAGGACATTGCCTTAGGGAAGCCTCTTCAGAAGAGCCGAATTGTCGGACTTATACAGGGAAGAAAACCAAGGAGGCAACAGGCTTTGCGCACAAAAGGAAATACCCAGGTGGAATCTATTCATGATCGTTATACCTGTTTTCTATACCTGTACGCGGCCTGCCCCTGGATAGGACATGTCAAATAGTCCTATTTATCTCTGCTTAATGCATTCATTGTAAACATACGCTTAGACGTATTATGCATCAATGGGATATTATATACGGCGTCAGCTTATTATTCCTATCCGCACATTTTTTTCTATAAATGTTTATTTACTATTGCATCCGTGCACTTTTGTACATTTATTTTACTAGTGGCTTCTTATGGCGCCCCGTAATACGACAAGTAAAGTCCGAACACTTTCAACAGTGCGGCACCCCGAACTTATAGCACTATATGCATCAGCTCCGAATCATGTCTTGGGTCCATAGTTCGGTTAGCCCGGCTCCCTTGTTTTGGTACCTTACGTTCCGTTATATCGGCTAAGGTAGCACAGGAAGAACTACTGCGATTGTGTCCCGGTTCTTCCGGACGAGCACCTCAGTAGAGAAAGCGAAAACTGACTGGCATGATGCAGCGAGAGCTGGTCGCTGTTCGAGAGGTCTTAAAATCCTTATAGATTTTTCCGCTTTAGGCGAGGAATTGGCTTCGTCCGATCTAGGCGTATATAGCGCCCCAATTTGGCCTTCTGAATTCTAGGGGCTTCGCCGAAATTTAAAATTGTAGACTTCTATGGCTAAGTGAAAGTTATAAAGCCGTAGTCCGATCGCCTTGTTCGCTGTGCCGGATACCTCCTTAAGGGACCAAAAATTTGGGTAAAGAGTATCCGGGTTTTTCCAGGAACACCCCGGTACTAGTTACGTGGGGGCGGAAGCCGACGACTGGCCTACTTTCAGAATTTTATAAACACCCGCACAGAAGGTAATATTTTAAATCAAACAGTGCTACTTAGCGCAAGTAACTTCGTCTTAATATTACAACAACGATAGAGGTACATTTACTCAAGGTTCTTGTCCTTGGTACATTCATCGGCCACGAGATGAGCACCCTTCATAACGCCATCGTAATACTTCTCAGGATAGCGATGCGCCTTGCCCTCCGGCGGCCCGTCCTTCACCAGCTTCTCTGCATCCAGCTTGCCCCAATGCACCTTCGCGCGGGCAAAGGCCCGGCGGGCACCCTCAATGCAAATGGATCGCTTGATAACTTCAAGCCACAGACAGGCATTCACCATCTGCTTGATCAGACCAAAGTAGCTAGTGGGTAGGGGCTCATCAGGCCACATCCGGACTATGAAATCTTTCATAGCCACTTTGGCCGCCCTGTGGAGTTCGACCAACTGCTTCAGTTGGTCACTCAGAGGCATTGGATGTTCGGCCCCAGCATACTAGGACCAGAATAGCTTCTCCTCATGCTCCCCTCCTCAGCACGGTAGAACTCCACGACATCTGATACGCTGCGTGGCAGATCTGCGAATGCCCCTGGAGAGCTCCGAATTCGGGTAAGTAAAAGAAACGCCTCCTCCACATGCTTGCTTTGCATAAAGAATTTCTTACCCGCCGCTATCTTTTTGGCCTCCTGGATTTCCTGCTGTGCCTTCTCGGCTTCAGCCTTGGCGTCTTTTATACTAGCAAGGGCCTTCGCAAGCTTGGCCTCTTTCACCTTAAGCTCATGCTCCACGGACTCGAACTTTTTGCCGAGCTCCTGGAGCTCTTGCTGTACCTCGCCCACTCTAGCATCTTGCTTTTCGCGCTCCTTGCGTTCCAAGGCCGCCTTGTCTTCGGCCTCGGACAGTGCTTTCTTCAGAGATGCCACTTCGGTGGTGGCCCCTGTTACAAAATCATGATGCTTCGTCGTTAGAATAACAAATTTTATCTATCCTTCATTATGTGAGAGCGGGGAATCACTCACCTTTGTTCTCTTCGAGCTGCCTCTTCGTGAGGTCGAGCTCTACCTGCGCCTGCTCCAGATCCCGTTTTAATCCGGCGATCTCGGCTGTGCGGACAGCAGCGGCAAGCAGCACAGCCTGCTTATTCACATTCACACTTATTATTAGACTCCTGCGGATTATAATTGACCCTCCGTTTGGTTTTTCTTTCCGAACACCGAACAGAGTATCAGGGGCTACTACCTATCGGGTGGTAATTTCACACATTTTTATTACTAACCTCAAAGCCTGTCAAGAGGCTGGTGCAAGCTTCGGTTAGTCCGCTCTTGGCGGACAAAACCTTCTGAATCACCGCACTCATAAGAGTACGATGCTCTTCATCCATGGAAGCGCCGCGAAGCGCTTACAGCAGATAATCAGACGCCTCAGGCGTAACGGAAGTCCTTGATACGTCTCCAACGAATCTATAATTTTTGATTGTTCTATGCTATTATATTACCCCTTTTGGATGTTTATGGGCTTTATTTTACACATTTATATTATTTTTGGAACTAACCTACTAACCGGAGGCCCAGCCCATATTGCTATTTTTTTGCCTATTTCAGTATTTTGAAGAAAAGGAATATCAAATGGAGTCCCAACGGAATGAAACCTTCGGGAGCATGATTTTTGGAACGAACGTGATCCAGAGGACTTGGAGTGCAAGCCATGAAGCTGCCGAGGCTCCCACGAGATAAGAGGGCGCCCCCCCTATAGGGCGCGCCCCCTGTCTCGTGGGCCCCTCAGGCGGCCACCGACGTACTTCTTCCTCCTATATATACCTACGTACCCTGAAAACATCCAGGAGCAGGACGAAACACAATTTCCACCACCGTAACCTTCTATATCCACGAGATCTCATCTTGGAGCCTTCACCGACACTCTGCCGGAGGGGAAATCGACTATGGAGGGCCTCTACATCAACCTCCTTGCCCCTCCGATGAGTTGTGAGTAGTTTACCACAGACCTACGGGTCCATAGTTATTAGCTAGATGGCTTCTTCTCTCTTTTTGGATCTCAATACAATGTTCTCCCCCTCTCTTGTGGAGATTTATTTGATGTAAACTCTTTTTTGCGGTGTGTTTGTCGAGATCCGATGAACTATGGGTTTATGATCAAGTTTATCTATGAATAATATTTGAATCTTCTCTGAATTCTTTTATGTATGATTGAGTTCTCTTTGCAAGTCTCTTCGAATTATCAGTTTCGTTTGGCCTACTAGATTGATCTTTCTTGCCATGGGAGAAGTGCTTAGATTTGGATTCAATCTTGTGGTGTCCTTACCAAGTGACAGAAAGGGTTGCAAGGCACGTATTGTATTATTGCCATCGAGGATAACAAGATGGGTTTTATATCATATTGCTTGAGTTTATCCCTCTACATCATGTCATCTTGCTTAATGTGTTACTCTGTTCTTATGAACTTAATACTCTAGATGCAGGAAGGAGTTGGTGGATGTGTGGAGTAATAGTAGTAGATGCAGGCAGGAGTCGGTCTACTTGTTATGGACGTGATGCCTGCATACATGATCAGGTCTAGATAATCTCATAACTATGCGCTTTTCTACCAATTGCTCGATAGTAATTTGTTCACCCACCGTAATAATTATGCTATCTTGAAAGAAGCCTCCAGTGAAACCTATGGCCCCCGGGTCTATCTCTTATCATATTTGTTTTCAATCTACTTTTATTTGCATCTTTACTTTTTGCATCTATATAATAAAATACCAAAAATATATTTATCTTATCATACTATCTTTATTAGATCTCACTTTTGCAAGTGGCCGTGAAGGGATTGACAACCCCTTTATTAAGCTGGTTGCGATTTCTCAGTTTGTTTGTGTAGGTGCGCAAGACTTTTGAGGAGCCTCCTATTGGATTGATACCTTGGTTCTCAAAAACTGAGGGAAGTACTTACGCTACTATCGCTGCATCACCCTCTCCTCTTTGAGGAAAACCAATGCAAGCTCAAGACGTAGCAAGAAGGATTTCTAGCGCCGTTGCCGGGGAGGTCTTCGCTCAAGTCAAGACATACCAAGTACCCATCACAAACCCATCTCCCTCGCATTTACATTATTTGCCATTTGCCTCTCGTTTTCCTCTCCCCCACTTCACCCTTGTCGTTTTATTCGCCCTCTCTTTCCCAATCTCCTCCTCTCTTTTTCGCTTGCCTTTTTCTATTTGCTTGTGTGTTGGATTACTTGTTGCCATGACGCAAGATAATACCAAATTGTGTGATTTCTTGAATACCAATAATAATGATTTCCTTAGTACTCCGATTGCTCCTCTTAATGATGTTGAGTCTTGTGAAATCAATACTTCTTTGCTGAATCTTGTGACGAAAGATCAATTCGCCGGCCTTCCTAGTGAAGATGCCGCTACTCATCTAAACAATTTTGTTGATTTGTGTGATATGCAAAAGAAGAAAGATACGGATAACAATATTGTCAAATTGAAGGTATTTCCGTTTTCACTTAGAGATCGTGCTAAAGTTTGGTTTTCGTCTTTGCCTAAAAATAATATTGATTCTTGGAACAAGTGCAAAGATGCTTTTATCTCTAAGTATTTTCCTCCCGCTAAGATTATCACTCTTAGGAACGATATTATGAATTTTAAACAACTTGATCATGAGCATGTTGCCCAATCTTGGGAAAGAATGAAATTGATGCTTCGCAATTGCCCTACTCATGGTTTGAATTTATGGATGATCATACAAAAAATTTATGCCGGTTTGAACTTTGCTTCTAGAAATCTGTTAGATTCGGCCGCGGGAGGCACGTTTATGGAAATCACATTAGGAGATGCTACAAAACTTCTTGATAATATTATGGCTAATTATTCTCAATGGCACACCAAAAGATCTTCTCGTAAAAAAGTGCATGCTATAGAAGAAATCAATGTTTTGAGTGGAAAGATGGATTGTAACATTCTGATTTTTTCGAGAGTTCAATTTTTTTCGTAGTCAAGGGATGTTGCAACATAATATTTAATTATATATTTTGGAGATTGCTCAAATTAATACCAAGTTGTTTGGAATTAATTTAGCACCTGTCAGGTGGAAAATATTTTCCGTAATATCCTGAGTCGATTTATTCGTTCATAGTATTTCATTTAAATTCTTCTTGCTTATTTTGTTACTTTGATTTCTTGGATTCTTGAAGACTTTTAAGTTTGTCTTTGTTTCCGTTCCTCTTGTAGCAATCCTAATAAAAGAAATCAATATTATATTATATTGATTTTTCTTTTCTTCTCTCTCCTTTCATTTCTCTTTCTTTACTGGTCCTTGAACCAATACGTGCATCCTAGCCTAGCCATTGTTGGCATATTGCACGTATGCACCAATATTGGTCACACACATTCACGTATGCACTGGGCCATCTCTTCTCTATTTGTTTTTTTTCTTTCTTCTTGCTAAGTGTCCAGCCACCAAAGAAACTTGACCCAAGGCCCAGCCAGCAGGACAGCGGCCCAGCCGAGCAAGCGAGCGGACGGCTCGGCTCTCCTCCTTCCTCCCGCATGCACGTGCACGTACATGTACACTTATACAGAGAAGAAACGCCATGGCTGCTGCCTCTTCTTTGCCCTTCAAATCCCATCAATCCCTTCACCATTTTCATTCGTCATCAACACAAGAATTACTCCCCACTCAACGACGAGTCCGTTCAGTCTAATGGCTCTACTCATGATGCGCTTAATCTCATGCAAGTAACTGACGAAGTTATTGGCCCAACAATGGCATTCACCTCCTGATCTCCCTCCTCCGGCGACCATTCGGCAGACCCTTCGCGTCACGACGTGCGCCAGGAGCACCTCTATAAAAGTCCCATCATCCCATCCTCCAATTCCTTTCCAATCACTCGTAATCCACCCCGCAATACAACCTCATCTCTACTGTTCTTCAACTACCGTCGCCTAAGGTGAGCATCCTAGTCCAATTCCTCCCACCAACAGAATCCCCTTGCCAAAGCCTACCTCCTAGACATCCTTTCCCGTCCGTTGGTCGTTGTTGGCCGCGCACACAACGACGCCGTGCCGCTGCCACCCTTTTGGACCGACATTGTCATCAACGGATGACCGTTCGTCGTGTTCGTCCGCATCCCGATGTTTCATCATCACCAAAAGCGTCACACACCATCTTCTCATCATCACCGGAGTTCAACGACGATGACGCGCACTAGCAATCATTCGCGTCACACCAATATTTCCACCTTCAACAACTACTCGGTGACCCAAATCCAAACACAAACCCTAGGAAGATTTCGATGATGCTAGGAGCGGGTTGATTGTTTTGTTTGAGTAGATGTTGAATTGTGTTATTTTTTATCAAGTACGTATGATGTTTTGTGTAAGTAATCATGCATAGTTAGTTATATTTTTGTTATGTTCGTAGCAGGCTTCGGGTATTTCCTAATTATTGTTGTGACTCTAGGATTATTTAGAATGTCGTAGAACTTGTTTCGGCTTTATTAAATTAGTGATGCATGATAATACAATTTGTTATTTTTTTATCGTACATAGACATGTGCGTGAATACTGTGGGAGGAATATTACCATGCATAGAAACAATCATGTTTTAGTTTAATTGCGATAGGATTATAATTGTTGTTTAGTATTTTTATCGGGTGATGTTGTGAGTCATATCATGTGCATGATTTTTGTTACAAGAGTTGATCATGCTATGACTAGATTATTGTTGATCCATTTGTTACACATGTTTTAGATTATTATTATTTTAGATGTCGCATGGTTTGTGCATATAATGTTTTGGAATCATTTTAGAATCATATTTGTTTGATGTCATGTAGTTATCTAGTTTAGTCGTGAAGTTGTATAGTTTGGTTAGCATTTTCGATACTTGTGGTCAACTACGATATTTTGTGTTTTATTAAAATGCTATTAACAGTTGTGAATATTTAGATGTTATCTAAATATTGATTTGTGGGTAAATGTTGTATTGCCATGCTATGTTGAGTTGTGACGTTCAAATGCATAGGATAGTTATTGTTTTGTGTTTATGTCATGTCAGTCATTTTTCTTTATAGTTAGCCGAAGTATTTGTATTGGGCACTATTAAAGTCCAGTTAGCATATTTCTATTTAGAACGTTAGACATGATGTTCGAATTTTGCTTAGTCTTGATGAACCTATGCCCAACCAATCCGTTCAATTCCTCTACTCATCTTCAATCGATCTACCTCCTTCGAAATCTCCATATCCATCCACATCTTTCTACCAATCCTTCCTATATTGTTATTTCATTTGGATGTTATTTGGATTTTATTGCTCGTTATTTATTGTGCTTCGTCGTTACTACGAGTAGGAGGCCACGGTACGGGAGAGGAGCACTACGAGGAAGAAGGGAACGGGGGAGTCGACAACGAAGGCATGCCTCCTTCTTTGATCATATTTATCCTATGTTTACAAAATTGCATTGTGTTTTATGGTTAGTATATATATGCATGCTATTTTTAATTCTTGTAGCTAGCGTGTCGATTGACACATTACCTTGATCCGCTTGTCACCTATTCAATTGACACCTGAGTAGAATTATAGTATTCTGGTAGAGTAGAAATGCTTAGCAATGCTTATTACCGTATAGGTGCCTTGTTGAATGACCTCTGAGTCATTGTCAGTTGAAACTTAACGCTGAGTTAGGCTAATTGGCCTTGTTGACCTTCTCTATCCTCTTCTACTCTGGGTGAAACTTACCATCTGAATACTGGCACGGGCGACAGCTGAATGAAGGATTGAAGGAGCGATTGGCTGCCCTTCACAGGTTGAAGGGGGCAATCAGTCGCCCGTGCCGCATGATGCCTAATAAGTCTTGGATTTGAAGATTGTGATAACAGTACAGCCGCATGCTATATGGGCACTGGCTTGGTTAATTAGTTAGTTCACTCTTATTGTCGTCATCGCCGTACCGCAGATGGGATAGCTGCCTTGCGAGGAGTACCCTCGGCACAAAAGGGGGGTCCGGACTATGAACTACGGTTACTTCCGTGTTGATACCTAGTGGGCTTGGCACAGTAAGTTTGGTCTAATGAAAGACCTCGTCAACAATCTCCCTGCCAGTATACCAAATGGTGTACTACGCCAGCGGCCACTGGTGGCAACAAGTCGGGATTGTGTCGTGTGGGTAAAGTGTACAACCTCTGCAGAGTGTAAAACTATTCGAATAGCCGTGTCCACGGTCATGGACAACACATGAATCTTTCTTGACGTACGGGACCTGTCTTGCTTATTCCTCTTTGCCCTTATTCTTGAACCCTATGAAGGACGTGAGTTGATCGAGGATCCTCACTTGAAGAAAGATATTATTCGGGAGATAAAACATGTTTTCATTTAAAACTGCTATTATTCAACTACTTTATTTGTCAAACAAAATTAGCTTTATGCAAATGAGCCATACAACCTTCCTTTGAAGCCACATGTAGCTGCTAGGTCCTTCCCCGTGGGAGGCATGTTGAGTACGTAATGTACTCATGGCAATACTTTTGTTGAACAATAGAGACCTATGAAGACGAGGGCGTCGACTATG
Organism: Triticum dicoccoides; assembly: GCF_002162155.2. Classification (NCBI taxonomy): domain Eukaryota; kingdom Viridiplantae; phylum Streptophyta; class Magnoliopsida; order Poales; family Poaceae; genus Triticum; species Triticum dicoccoides. Next base: position 186,565,534 of record NC_041383.1, on the reverse strand, counting down.
ATTATTATGATGATCCTAAGGAGTGAGGACACGTTGACTACATCGACTGCCTGTGGCTGAGATGGAGTTGCTACACGTTATATATTCCATTGTGTTTCTGATTGTAATAAATGTCTTGAGACATTCTAGTGTATGCCTTGTGGCAAGAGTTGTTAAACTTATACTTATTTTAATGTTCTGCAATGATACCATTTCACTGTGTTGTCAAGTTGATCCTGGATTGACAAATATACACAGGAGGGTCTGGAAATAATTTCCGGGTTCTCACATGGATGAACTTATGAAATTGTTTGCTACTAAAAATACTCCTCTTGATCCCAATGATATGCCTTTGTATTCTTTGATTGAGAATAATAATGAATCTATGGATGTAAATTTTGTTGGTAGGAATAGTTTTGGAAACAATGCTTATAGAGGAAACTTTAATGCTAGACCGTTCCCTAGTAATTCCTCTAATAATTATGGAAATTCCTACAATAATTCTTATGGTAATTTTAATAAGATGCCCTCTGATTTTGAGAATAGTGTGAAATATTTATGATTTCTCAAAAGAATTTAAATGCTTTGCTTGAAGAAAAATTGCTCAAAGTTGATGATTTGGCTAGGAACGTTGATAGACTTTCGCTTGATGTTGATTCTCTTAAACTTAGATCTTCTCCTCCTAAGCATGATATCAATGAGTCTCTCAAAGTAATGAGAATTTTCATTGATGAGTGTAAGGAAAGAACCGCTAGATTGCGTGCTAAGAAAGATAGCTTTATAAAAGCGTGTTCTTCTAGTTTCCATGAAAATAATGATGAGGATCTTAAAGTTATTGATGCGTCTCCTATTAGATCTATGTTTTGCAATATGAATTTTCATGATTATGGGACTGATGATGAATCAACTTTTCCTAGAAGGCGTCCCAAGAATTCAAATTCTTTAGATCTTGATGCTAAATTTGGTAAAAGTGAGATTGGAGAATCCTCAACTTCTAATAACCTTGAACCTACTATCTCGGATTTCAAGGAATTTTATTATGATAATTGCTCTTTAAAAGGTTGTATTTCCTTGTTGCAATCCGTTGTTAATTCTCCTCATGCTTATAGTCAAAATAAAACTTTTACCAAACATATTGTTGATGCATCGATGCAATCTTATGATAAAAAAATTAATTTGGAAGTTTATATACCTAGAAAACTTAATGATGAGTGGGAACCTACTATAAAGATAAGAATTAAAGATTATGAGTGTTTTGCTTTGTGTGATTTGGGTGCTAGTGTTTCCACGATTCCGAGAACTTTATGTCATATTCTAGGTTTCCATGATCTTGATGATTGCTCTTTAAATTTGCACCTGGCGGATTCCACCATTAAAAAGCCAATGGGAAGGATCAATGATGTTCTCATTGTTGCAAATAGAAATTTGGTGCCCGTGGATTTTATCGTTCTTGATATAGATTGCAATTTTTCTTGCCTTATTATTCTTGGTAGACCTTTCCTTAGAATGATTGGTGCAATTATTGATATGAAGGAAGGGAATATTAGATTCCAATTTCCATTAAAGAAAGGCATGGAGCACTTTCCAAGAAAGAAAGTCAAATTACCTTATGAATCTATCATGCGGGCTACTTATGAATTTAGTGCCAAAGATGGCACTCATTAGATCTATCTTCGCTTTTATGCCTAGCTAGGGGCGTCAAACGATAGCGCTAGTTGGGAGGCAACCCAATTTTCTTTATGTTTTTTGTTTTTGCTCCTGTTTAGTAATAAATCTTGCATCTACCTTCTGTTTAGATGTGTTTTTATCTTTTAATTAGTGTTTGTTCCAAGTAGAACCTATAGGATAACCTACGATGATAGTTGATTTGATTCTGCTGAAAAACAGAAACTTTGCATGCACGAATATAATTTTGTTAAATCACAGGAACGTGCTTTTGCGTTGATTATTTTTGCTTCTGTTCAATAAACAAATTTTTCAGGACTTCCTATTTGTGTAGGATTTTTAGAGTTCCATAAGTTTACGTTAGTTACATATTGCTACAGACTGTTCTGTTTTTGACAGATTCTGTTTTTCGTGTGTTGTTTGCTTATTTTGATGCATCTATGGCTAGTAAAATAGTTTATAAACCACAGAGAAGTTGGAACACAGTAGGTTTAACACCAAAATAAATAAAGAATGATTTCATTACAGTACCTTACGTGGTGGTTTTGTTTTCTTTCGCTAACGGAGCTTATAAGATTTCCTGTTGAGTTTTGTGTTGTGAAGTTTTCAAGTTTTGGGTAAAGCTTTTATGGACTATGGAATAAAGGATGGCAAGATACTAAGCTTGGGGATGCCCAAGGCACCCCAAGATATTCAATAATAGCCAAAATCCTAAGCTTGGGGATGCCCGGGAAGGCATCCCCTCTTTCGTCTTTGTTCATTGGTAACTTTACTTGGAGCTATATTTTTATTCGCCACATGATATGTGTTTTGCTTGGAGCGTCATGTATTATATTAGTCTTTGCTTTTTAGTTTACCACAATCATCCTTGCTGTACACACCTTTTGGGAGAAGCCTATTTGATTAGAATTTGCTAGAAATCTCTATGTGCTTCACTTATATCTTTTGAGCTTGATAGTTTTTGCTCTAGTGCTTCACTTATATCTTTTAGAGCACGGTGGTGTCTTAATTTTGAAGAAATTACTAGTCTCTCATGCTTCACTTATATTATTTTGAGAATCTTTTAGAACAGCATGGTATTTGCTATGGTCATAAAGTTGGTCCTAGAATGGTAGGCATCCAAGTTGGGTATAATAAAAACTATCATAGGAAGTGAATTGGATGCTATGATCAATTTGATACTTGATAATTGTTTTGAGATATGGAGGTAGTGATATTAAAGTCATGCTAGTTGGGTGATTATGAATTTAAAGAATGCTTGTGTTGAAGTTAGCAAGTCCCGTAGCATGCACGTGTGGTTAAAGTTGTGTAACAAATTTAAAACATGAAGTGTACATGGCTTGTGCATCCTTATCAGTGGCGGTCGGGGACGAGCGATGGTCTTTTCCTACCAATCTATCCCCCTAGGAGCATGTGCATAGTACTTGGTTTTTGATGACTTCTAAATTTATGCAATAAGTATATGAGTTCTTTTGACTAATGTTGAGTCCATGGATTATACACACTGTTATCTTGCCGCCATTGCTAGCCTCTTCGGTACCGTGCATTTCCCTTTCTCACCTTGAGAGTTGGTGCAAACTTCGCCGGTGCATCCAAACCCCGTGATACGATACGCTCTATCACACATAAACCTCCCTAAATCTTCCTCAAAATAGCCACCATACCTACCTATTATGGCATTTCCATAGCCATTCCGAGATATATTGCCATGCAACTTTCCACCGTTCCGTTCTTCATCATCATGACATGCTCTACTTTTGTCATATTGCCATTGCATGATCATGTAGTTGACATTGTATTTGTGGCAAAGCCACCATGCATTATTTTTCATACATGTCACTCTTGATTCATTGCACCATACCGGTACACCGCCGGAGGCATTCATATATAGAGTCATATCTTGTTCTAGTTTCGAGTTGTAGTTCTTATGTTGTAATCAATAGAAGTGTGATGATCATCATTATTAGAACATTGCCCAAAGAAAAAAAAAGAAGAAAGGCCAAAAAAGGCCCAAAAGAAAAAAAAGAAAATAAGAAAATAAATAAAAAGGGCAATGTTACTATCTCTTTTTCCACACTTGTGCTTCAAAGTAGCACCTTGTTCTTCATGTACTGAGTCTCATATATTGTGCTTCAAAGTAGCACCATGTTTTTCATATAGTGAGTCTCATAAGTTGTTATTTTCATACTAGTGGGAATATTTCATTATAGAACTTGGCTTGTATATTCCTACGATGGGCTTCCTCAAATGCCCTAGGTCTTCATGAGCAAGCAAGTTGGATGCACAGCCACTAGTTTTCTTTTGTTGAGCATTCATTTATAGCTCCAGTGCATCCGTTGCATGGCAATCCCTACTCCTCATGTTGACATCAATTGATGGGCATCTCCATAGCCCGTTGATTATCCTCGTCAATGTGAGACTTTCTCCTTTTTTGTCTTCTCCACACAATCCCCATCATCATATTCTATTCCACCCATAGTGCTATATCCATGGCTCACGCTCATGTATTGCGTGAAGGTTGAAAAAGTTTGAGATTATTTAAGTATGAAACAATTGCTTGGCTTGTCATCGGGGGTATAGAAGATGGGAACATCTTTGTGTGACTAAAATGAAGCATAGCCTAACTATATGATTATGTAGGGATGAACTTTCTTTTGCCATGTTATTTTGAGAAGACATGATTACTTTGATTAGTATGCTTGAAGTGTTACTATTTATTTTATCAATATGAACTTTTATTTTGAATCATTTGGATCTGAACATTCATGCCACAATAAATAAAATTACATTATGAATTATGCTAGGTAGCATTCCACTTCAAAAATTCTCTTTTTATCATTTACCTACTCGAGGACGAGCAGGAATTAAGCTTGGGGATGCTTGACACGTCTCCAACGTATCTATAATTTTTGATTGTTCCATGCTATTATATTACCCCTTTTGGATGTTTATGGGCTTTATTTTACACATTTATATCATTTTTGGGACTAACCTACTAACCGGAGGCCCAACCCATATTGCTGTTTTTTTGCCTATTTCAGTATTTCGAAGAAAAGTAATATCAAACGGAGTCCAAACGGAATGAAACCTTCGGGAGCGTGATTTTTGGAACGAACGTGATCCAGAGGACTTGGAGTGGGTCCATGAGATAGGTGGGCGCGCCCTACACCCACTGTAGGGCGCGCCCCCCTGTCTCGTGGGCCCCTCGGGCGGCCACCGACGTACTTCTTCCTCCTATATATACCTACATACCCCGAAAACATCCAGGAGCAGGATGAAACACAATTTCCACCACCGTAACCTTCTGTATCCGCGAGATCTCATCTTGGAGCCTTCGTGGGCACTCTGCTGGAGGGGGAATCAACCACGAAGGGCCTCTACATCAACATCCTTGCCCTTCCGATGAGTTGTGAGTAGTTTATCACAGACCTACGGGTCCATAGTTATTAGCTAGATGGCTTCTTCTCTCTTTTTGGATCTCAATACAATGTTCTCCCCCTCTCTTGTGGAGATTTATTCGATGTAAACTCTTTTTTGCGGTGTGTTTGTCGAGATCCGATGAATTGTGGGTTTATGATCAAGTTTATCTATGAATAATATTTGAATCTTCTCTGAATTCTTTTATGTATGATTGAGTTATCTTTGCAAGTCTCTTCGAATTATAGTTTGGTTTGGCCTACTAGATTGATCTTTCTTGCCATGGGAGAAGTGCTTAGTTTTGGGTTCATTCTTGCGGTGCCCTTACCCAGTGACAGAAAGGGTTGCAAGGCACGTATTGTATTGTTGCCATCGAGGATAACAAGATGGGGTTTATATCATATTGCTTGAGTTTATCCCTCTACATCATGTCATCTTGCTTAATGCGTTACTCTGTTCTTATGAACTTAATACTCTAGATGCAGGCAGGAGTCGGTCGATGTGTGGAGTAATAGTAGTAGATGCAGGCAGGAGTCGGTCTACTTGTTATGGACGTGATGCCTATATACATGATCATGTCTAGATAATGTCATAACTATGTGCTTTTCTATCAATTGCTCGATAATAATTTGTTCACCCACCGTAATACTTATGCTATCTTGAGAGAAGCCTCTAGTGAAACCTATGGCCACTGGGTCTATCTCTTATCATATTTGCTTTCAATCTACTTTTACTTGCATCTTTACTTTTTGCATCTATATTATAAAATACCAAAAATATATTTATATTATCATACTATCTTTATTAGATCTCACTTTCGCAAGTGGCCATGAAGGGATTGACAACCCCTTTATTGTGTCGGTTGCGAGTTCTCAGTTTGTTTGTGTAGGTGCGTAGGACTTTTGAGGAGCCTCCTACTGGATTGATACCTTGGTTCTAAAAAACTGAGGGAAATACTTACGCTACTATCGCTGCATCAGACTCTCCTCTTCGAGGAAAACCAATGCAAGCTCAAGACGTAGCAGTCCTCGGCACGGACGGCTCACCCTCCCTAACGAGGGGCTGCCCGCCTGAGTCCGGAACCATTCTAGGTTCCGGAACAGTGTTCGGCTGAGAGCCCGGCCTACTGCGGCTCTCATCGACACGATCCGCGGGGATCTTGAACCCCGTATGTCCGACATCTGGAATTCCGCCTTGGGGCGTCTCCAGAGTCACCTCCCCTCGCTCTGGGAGCCTTCGGGACAACACCTCCGTGTCATCCACGGGGCTGAGGAGTAGTGGCCGTCGGGAGCGAGTTCATCGTTGAATCGCTCAGGGACCCATCCGAAGACGATACCTCGGGATGAACCCTGTCCGGACTGCATATATGTTCAGCGTTATAAAAATACTATGAAGTAAAGTCATGATAGAGTGCGGATACTTACAATCGCACTAGGGGCTTCCCCCTGGGCAGCCACCCCTCCTCGCTATGGGTGGCCATGGCGGAGTAGTCCGGAAGGGACACCTTTCCCTTCTTGGACGTCCCAGCCTCCCCCTCCGGGGCAGCTTTCCTCTTTTTCTCCTCCTCGGTGCGGGGAGGCAAAGTTTCCTCTTGCTTCCCCCCGCCTCCGCGGGAGGAACCTGCCTCGTCATCATCGGACGACGAGGGTATGACGGCCTTGCGCCGGGGGCCTTTCCCGGACCCTGGTCCGCCTTCTCAGGCCCCCCATCTTCTCCGGATGGGGTGGCCCCTTCTTCTTCTTCCTCTCCTTCGGGGGAGGAGTTTGCCTCGTAATCTTCGAACGAGGCCTCCAGTACAACTTTACGTCAGAGACCCTTCTTGGTCCTCGAGGCCTTCTTTTCAGCCTTCTTCTCCGGTGCCTTGTAGGGTGCCGGAACTAGCATCTTCGTCAGGAGAGCATCAGCTGGACCTTCGGGCAACGGAGCCGGACAGTCAATCTGCTCCTCTATCTCCACATAGTCTTGACCAAACATGCACAATTACTTAAGACTCCCTCATGAATATATTGGGAAGAACTGAATCCGGTGGTAGTCAGAAAACTCACCGGATGAGGAGGCCGCGCGGCAAGAAGTCCACGGTCCTCGGATATGGGAGGAGGTACTTCGGAGGCCTTGAACAGTGCCTTCCATGCGTCTTTGTGCTTCATGCCATAGAGCTTTCAAAGTGTCTGGTGTTCGGTCGGGACGAACTCCCACGGATTAAATACCCGCCTTTGGCACGGAAGAATCCGGCGAACGAGCATGACCTGGATCACGTTGACAAGCTTGATGTTCTTGTCCATCATACCCTTGATGCAGTTTTGGAGTCTGGTCAGCTCCGCAGGTTCACCCCAAGCTAGTCCCTTCTTTTCCCAGGAGGTGAGCCGCATGGGGGTTCCAGATCGGAATTCGGGGGCTGCCGCCCAGTTGGCGTCGCACGCCTCGGTGATGTAGAACCACCCCGATTGCCCCCCTTTCATGGTCTCAGCGAAGGAGCCGTCAAGCCAGGTGACGTTAGGCATCTTGACCACCATGGCCCCTCTGCACTCCGCTTGCTGGCCGCTCACGATCTTCGGCTTCATGCAGAAGATTTGTAGCCACAAGCCAAAGTGAGGCTTGATGCGGAGGAAGGCCTCGCACGATGATAAACGCCTAGTTGTTGAGGATGAAGTTTGGTTATAGATCATGAAAATCTAGCCCGTAGTAGAACATGAGCCCGCAGACGAAGGGGTGAAGTGGAAACCCCAGTCCACAGACGAAGTGGGCGAGAAACATGACCCTCTCATGGGGTCCTGTGGCTGGTTCTGGGAAAACAGTTCGAATAATGACCCGACCGTAATGACATATCATGTCGTCTAAAAAGTTGCCAGCTGAAATATCATTCTCTCTACGGTAGGATGTGAAGATCATTTTGCAGATCCGGACATGGTCTACATGTTCTATAATCACTCTGGAGTATTCAGAGAAGGAACCTGCCTTGCAATGTCGAAAACAAGACTGCGCGTCGGACTCATCGTCATTGAAGCCTGGTTCAGGGGCTACAAGGGGGAGTCCTGGATTAGGGGGTATCCGGACGGCCGGACTATATACATCGTCCGGACTATTGGAGCGTGAAGATACAAGACTCAAGACTCCGTCCCGTGTCCGGATGGGACTCTCCTTTGCGTGGAAGACAAGCTTGGCGATCCAGATATTGTATTTCCTTCCTTGTAACCGACTCCTTGTAAACCCTAGCCCTCTCTGGTGTCTATATAAACCGGAGAGGTTGGTCCTTAGAAGGCCGATCACAACTACAACCATAATCATCATAGGCTAGCTTCTAGGGTTTAGCCTCTACAATCTCGTGGTAGATCTACTCTTGTACTACTCATATCGTCAATATTAATCAAGCAGGTAGTAGGGTTTTACCTCCATCGAGAGGGCCCGAACCTGGGTAAACATTGTGTTCCTTGCTTCCTGTTACCATC
>NC_041383.1:186540532-186556789 GCF_002162155.2 Triticum dicoccoides | reverse complement strand
GGGTTCGTCGCCCAAGCCGCCGCGGCCGTTGGGGCCGGGTCGCGCTGAGTCCGGGCTCGGACAGAGTGCGCCTCGCCAGGTGGAGAGGACACTATGTGCTGAAGTCCGCTGGGTCCGCCGACGCGGGCGGAGCCGGATCCCGCCGGCTTGGCGAGCTGGTTGAGGCGGTCTTGTTGTGTGGTGGCCACGTTGAGGAGGTCGCGCATCCGCTCGATGCGGTCCTTCAGTTCACGCCTGTGATCTGATCCAGGCCAACTGCGGCCGCCTAGGCATCGTGCATGTTCTTCACTGGGGTTTCGTAAACGGTTGGGACGGCACCGAGGGCACAGCCGATCGCACCTCCCCGGGCTTGCACGTCGGCTACCCGGCTCGTCTCGGCCGCGGTAGGTGTGAAGCCGTAGGCGGCATCGCGCTCCAGCTGAGTGGAATCCAGGCGACGCTGTGTGGCGGCGAGCGTCTCGGTTAGGTCCAGCATCCGCTCGCGCCTTTCCTCGAGCTAGGCTCGGCCCTCAGCGACGTTGGTGGTGTCGATGTCAGTGCCGATGGGGATGCGAAGGCTCTGCATCGCGGTACGCAACGGGTTGGACGAGGCAGCCCGCTCCGCTGCGGCCTTGGCCTCGACGGCCTTCCTCGTCTTGCTCGACAAAGAGGAAGCATCGGTGTAGGTGACGAAAACCTCCACTTGGACGTCCATTGCCCCAGCAGAAATGCCACCGCCGAGGGAGAGGGGCAAGTCGGAGTAGCTGAGTACCTCGCTGGGGTACTCGTCGGTCGCAGTCGCATCAGAGATGCGCAGTGCGGCGAAGGAGGCAGCGAGCGCGTCGACGACGTCGTCCGCCAGCATGACGGGCTCGTCGGAGTTAGAGAGGAGTCCCGTCTGAAGCATGCTCCCGGCTAGCTCCTCGAGCTGCCCCACGGTGGGTGCCAACTGTCGTGGTGGGCGCACGACAGATGCCATGGGATGGCTAAAGAGAGGAGGAGGCTCGAGGGCACTGGTGGGCTCCAGAGGCGAGGTTGGCATGAGCGAGCGCGGGACGCAAGACATACCAGGTTCGGGGCTCTCTAGAGAGATAAAACCCCTAGTCCTGCCGTGTGTGGTTGATATGCAACAGTACAAGGTTGCTCCTGGAGCTGTATGGAGGAAGAAGGAAGACTGGCCAAGGCTTAGGCTGCTCCTTTTCCTCGGGTGTGTTCTACCGATTGGTGGCTAACTTCTCTATCCTTGCTTACTTGCTAACTTCTCTATCCCAGGGGTACAATGGTAATGTTACAAGATTGTGGGGCCGGGTCGTCAGCGTCTGAGGACCCGGGCTGGGTCCCGCCGGGGGCCTGTGGTTCGCCGGGTTCCCCTAGGTGCGGGCCCCACGCGCCTAGGGGGACTGTGCGCCGTCTTGTCGGTCATCGGGGAGTGGCCGAGTCGAGTCATGTACAGTGGCGCTCCGTTAGGTTGCCGCTTGCTGTCGTCAGCAATGACGATGGGGGCACTGTTGCTACGCCGGCCCTGGTCAGCGGGTAGGTGAGGGGCACTGTTGCCACGCTCCGGCTGACCAGAGGCATGGGCGGTGCACTGTTGCCTTGGTCATCAGTGGATGAAGACTCGTCCCATCGTACGGCTTGGATGGGACGGGAGTTGACCTGCGGCTGGGTTGAGGAACACGCCACGTGTGGAGCTGGCTTGTTGGGGAAGTCTTGGTTGTGCCGGGTTCGGCTGTCTTGTGCTGGTTGTCGAGGCCGAGCCGAGGTGCCTGGTCGGGTCAGTGAGTTCGGCCGGGTCTCGGTGCCTGGCCTAGTCGAGCGACCCAGCCAAGCGTGTGCTGGCTTGAGGGGCGACGCCGGCCCCATTGTTTTTGAAAAGGATCCGGGTTCCGTTGCCTGTCCGGGGTTCATCCCCCCGACAACGGTTGATGTAGTCGAACTTCTTGTCGTTCCGACCGATCAAGCACCGAACGTACGACACCTCCGAGTTCTACACACGTTCAGCTTGATGATGTCCCTCGAACTCTTGATCCAGCAAAGTGTCGAGGGAGAGTTTCGTTAGCACGACAGCATGGTGACGGTGATGGTGAAGTGATCCGCGCAGGGCTTCACCTAAGCACTATGACAATATGATCGGAGGCGTAAACTATGGAGGGGGGCGCCGCACACGGCTAGGAATCAATGTTGTGTGTTCTAGCGGTGCCCCCGCCCACACACATATATAGGTGGGAGAGGGAGAGGGGCTGCAAGGGGCGCCCCAAGTAGGAGTAATCCTACTTGGGCGCCTCCTCCAAATCGACCTCCCCCTTCCATATCCATCCGAGGGGGGAAGGAAACAAAGGGGGGAGGGGAAGGAAAGGGGGAGGCCGAATCCTCCCCTTTCCTTCTCCTCCTATTTGTCCTATAGGGGGTGCACCAGCCCCTTTTGGGGCTGGTATGTCCCTCTCTTGGCCCATTAGGCCCATATAGCTTGCCGGGGGTTGCCCGTAACCACTTCCTGTGACCCGATACGTACCCGGTACCCCCGGAACACTTCCGTTGTCCGAATACTATCGTCCTATATATGAATCTTTACCTCTTGACCATTTCGAGACTCCTCGTCATGTCCATGATCTCATCCGGGACTCCGAACAACATTCGGTCACGAAATCAGATAACTCATGTAATACAAAATCGTCATCGAACGTTAAGCATGCGGACCCTACGGGTTCGAGAACTATGTAGATATGACCGAGACACCTCTCTAGTCAATAACCAATAGTGGAACCTAGATGCATATTGGATCCCACATATTCTACGAAGATCTTTATCAGTCGTACCGTAATTACAACATACATTATTCCCTTTGTCATCGGTATGTTACTTGCCCGAGATTCGATGGTCGGTATCTTCATACCTAGTTCAATCTCGTTACTGGCAAGTATTTTTACTCATTTCGGAATGCATAATCTCGCAACTAACTCATTAGTCACATTGCTTCCAAGGCTTATTATGATGTGCATTACCGAGAGGGCCCAGAGATACCTCTCCGATACTCGGAGTGACAAATCCTAATCTCGATCTATGCCAACCCAACAAACACCTTCGGAGATACATGTAGAGCATCTTTATAATCACCTAGTTAAGTTGTGACATTTGATAGCTCACAAGGTATTCCTCCGGTATCCGGGAGTTTCATAATCTCATAGTCAAAGGAATATGTATATGAGATGAAGAAAGCAATAGCAATAAAACTTAACAATCATTATGCTAAGCTAATGGATGGGTCTTGTCCATCAAATCATTCTCCTAATAAGGTGGTCCCATTCATCAAATGAAAACACATATCTATGGTTAGGAAACTTAACCATCTTTGATTAACGAGCTAGTCTAGTATAGGCTTACTAGGGACACGGTAGTTTGTCTATGTATCCACACATGTATCAAGTTTCCCATTAATACAATTCTAGCATGAATAATAAACATTTATCATGATATAATGAAATATAAAATAACAAATTTATTATTGCCTCTAGGGCATATTTCCTTCAGTCTCCCACTTGCACTAGAGTCAAAAATCTAGTTCACATCGCCATGTGATTTAACACCAATAGTTCACATCTCTACGTGATTAATACCCATAGTTCACATCCCCATGTGACCAACACCCAAAGGGTTTACTAGAGTCAATAATCTAGTTCACATCGCTATGTGATTAGCACCCAAAGAGTACTAAGGTGTGATCATGTTTTGCTTGTGAGAGAAGTTTAGTCAACAGGTCTGCCACATTCAAATCCAAATGTATTTTACAAATTTCAAGTGGTCTGAGAGTCTGCCACATTCAGATCCAGTGGCAGACTCTCGGATCCGAATGCCGTGGAGAAAATAAACTCATGGCATAGGTCAGCCCAGGTCAAGATGGAGTTCTCTGGCAGGTGCATCAGCCACGACCTCATGTTTGGCTTGAGTGCCAAAGGGAAGTAGTTGGCGAATACCTTCTCGTCTCTTCCTCCGGCAGCTTGAACAACGATGGTGTAGATGCTCAAGAACTCTGCTGGGTTAAATTTTCCATCGTAATTTTCTGGTATCTCTGTCTTGAATGTGAAAGCAGATGGCCAACAGTCTTGCCGCAGCTCGCGAGTGAAGGCTGGGCATGTCGGTGTCAAAACCGGCGGATCTCGGGTAGGGGTCCCGAACTATGCGTCTAAGGCTAATGGTAACAAGAGGCGGGGGACACAATATTAATCCAGGTTCGGGCCCTCTCTATGGAGGTAATACCCTACTTCCTGCTTGATTGGTCTTGATGAATATGAGTATTACAAGAGTTGATCTACCACGAGATCATAATGGCTAAACCCTAGAAGCCTAGCCTAGGATTATGATTGTTGTTCCCTCTACGGACTAAACCCTCCGGTTTTTATAGACACCGGAGAGGGCTAGGGTTACACAAAGTTGGTTACAGAGAAACGAATCTACATATCCAAATCGCCAAGCTTGCCTTCCACGCAAAGGAGAGTCCCATTCGGACACGGGAAGAAGTCTTCTGTCTTATATCTTCATAGCCCAACAGTCTGGCCTAAGTATATAGTCCGGCTGTCCGAGGACCCCTTAATCCAGGACTCCCTTAGTAGCCCCTAAACCAGGCTTCAATGACGATGAGTCCAGTGCGCAGATTGTCTTCGGCATTTCAAGGCGGTTTCCTTCTCCGAATACTTCAAAGTAGACTTCGAACACAAGAATCGTGTCCTGCTCTACAAAGCAAGTACCACACACAACCGTAGAGAGTATAATATTTCATGAGTCCAATCCGCTGACAACTTTTGTAGCGTATCATCACGTCACTGCCCGGCCATTATTCGAACCGTTTTAGCCTGCCGCTCCATATTTTGAGGTGCGGTTTCATTGGCACGTCTTGTCAAAGCAGAGATCGTGTCCCCTTATTGCGGGATTCTCATCAGTACGGGCATGGGTAACCCAACTGTGCCATACGTACGGCCCTTGGGGAATATGCGAGTTTTAAGGCGAGTGGGGAGGCGCATAATATTCACTGCCTTTATAAAGGGATAAGGATTCACCCTTTTTCAGCCATGCCTTCTCCTTCCTCTGCCCATCCATTCTCAAGCTCCAGCGCCCAAGCTCTCACCTTCTCCGCCCAAAAAGCACTCCGACCATGTCCGGATCCGGAGCAGGAGGCAAGTGGATGGTCTCCTCCGTCAAGGAGAAAGATATCATGAAGCTCCGGGAGGCCGGGTACTTGGCCATGAAAATCGCTCATCAACTTCCAGCGAAGGGACAGATCATCCCCACCCAGAGACCCAGGAGAGGGTAGTGTTCCTCTCAAACTTTGCCCGCGGGCTGGGATTCCCTCTCCACCTATTCGTCCGCGGACTAATGTTCTACTACGGATTGGACTTCCATGATCTTGCCCCCAACTCTATCCTCAACATCTCGGCATTTATTGTCATGTGTGAGGCCTTCCTCTGCATCCCACCTCACTTTGGGCTATGGCTGAAGACCTTCAATGTGAAGCCGAAGGTGGTGAGTGGTCAACAAGCAGAGTGCGGAGGCGCCATGGTGGGCAAGATGCCCAATGTCACCTAGCCCGAAGGCTCCTTCGTGGAGATTGTCAAAGGGTGACAGTCGGGATAGTTCTACATCACTGAGCCGCGCGACACCAACTAGGCAGCGGCTCCCACATTCCGGTCTGGAGTCCTGATGCGGCTCACCTCCTGGCAAGAGAAGGGCCTGACCTGGTCTTCTTCGGACGAGCTAACAACGCTCCAGACGCGCGTTCAGAACATGATAAAGAAGAGAATCAAGCTCGTCAACGTGATCCAGGTGATGCTCATTCGCCGGATCGTTCCGTGCCAACGCCGGACTTGCTATCTATGGGAGTTCGATCCGGCCAAGCACCGGACTCTACTAGAGCTGTTCGACACAACGCACGAAGACATCTAGAAGGTGTTCTTCAAGGCCAACGAGGCGCCGCCGCCCACGAGCGAGGATCGTGGGCATGACTTAACTCACCCTGCTAATCCGGTAAGTTCTCTCATGTTTTCAAGGTATGCCCTTTACTTGCATACTCGAGGAAGGCGTCTAAGCCTCCCTATCAATTTTTTCAGACCTGGATAGAGATGGCGGAGCGGGTTAACTATCCGACTCTGTTGCCCGAAGGCCCAGAAATCCCGCTCCTGACGAAGATGCTAGTTCCGGCACCTTATCAGATACCGGAGAAGAAGGCCAAGAAGAAGGCCAAGGGGACCCGAGGTGGTCTCCGTCGCAAGGGCAATTCGGACGTGACGTCCGAAGAAGCTGAGGCGCACTCCTCTGCCGTCGAGGACGACGAAGAAGAGGAGGAGGAAGAAGAAAGCCACTCCCCCTGTAGGGGGGAGGAAGAAGAGGACGGCATCCATGCGTCTGGAGGCCGAGGCGTCCAAGAAGGGGAAAACTCCCTTCCGGACAACTCTCCAACGGCCACCGACAGCAGCTGGGAGTGGGATCCCAGGGAGAAGCCCCTGGCCAAATTGTAAGTGTCTGGACACGTTCATGTATCTGGCCTCTTTACTTCATTGTTTTAATGTGCCAAATTACGCATTTGCAGTCCGGCTCGGTCCAACCTCGAGCGGTCCTTGTCTTCAGAGGATTCGCTGGATCCGGTGGTGATGGATAGCGGGACCCTTCCATTGGCCTCCTCTCCCAGGGACCTGGATGGCGCCGAGGCGTAGTCTCGAAGGATCCCCAGCCCGGGAGAGAATCCGGAGGCCGTCAGGGAGGCGCCATAGGGTGAAGCCTTGGTTGCCAAACACATGGGGTAGCAAGCTCCCATGGACACCGACGGTGGGGGCCATATCCAAATTGGCCCTCAGCCGAATATAGTTCTAGAGACCCAAGCGGCTCCGGAATTAGGCGGGCCACCTCTTTTGAAAGAGGGAGGTGCGCCTACTCCACCGATGACCTCTGTCCATCCAAAGGCACCGGATAGTTTGCTGGAACCGCTGCAAGGTGCTTCCATTGTGGACGAACACCATACCCTTATGGGTATGGTGATTGAGAGGATCTAGTCCGAAGAGCGGACTGACCGAAGCATGCACTAGCCTTCTAACAGGCTTTGAGGTAAGCAACGCAACTATAAAAAGAATGTCACAGTATAGACAGTAGCCCCTGATACTTTGTCTGGTGTTTGGAAAGAAATGTCGAATAGAGGATCAAATAATTTCCGCATGAGTCTAATCTAATATGTCTATGTGAATGAGCAGGCATCGATGTTGGCTGCGACCTCTCATACTGCGGAAGTCTCTGGACTGAAGCAGAGTCTGGAGCAGGCCGAGGATGAGCTCGGCTGCGTGAAGAAGCAGCTCGAGGACAGTCAAGGTATGTAGTAACCTTGTATATATTCAGGAACGATGAATGATTCGTGCTGACTAAAGTGCCATGAAATTTATTAGGGGCAAGGACCTGAGTAGAGGCCCTCAAGAAGGCGCTGTCCGAGGCCGAGGACAAAGTGGCCAAGGAGTGAGCTGCACCTGAAAAGCATGGGGCCCGGGTCAGTGAGGTCCAGCAAGAGCTCCAGGACGCTGTCAAGAAGTGTGAGTCCTTGGAGCGCGACCTTAAGGAGCAAGAATCCGAACTTGCCAAGGCCCGCCACAGCACACACGATGCCCGGGCCAAAGCCCAGGGTGCCCTCTAGGAAATCCAGGCGGCCAAGAAGATCATGGCGGGTAAGGCTTTTATTATGTAGAGCAGATATGTGAAGGAAAGGTTCCTTTTACTAACCTGGATTTGGAGTTCTCTAGTGGCATTTGCGGATCTGCCGCGCAGCGTGTCAGATGCTGCAGAATTCTATCGAGCCGAAGAGAGGAGTTCTACGGAGAAGCTGTTCTGGTCGCAATAGCTTGCACCAGAACATCCAGTGCCCTTTAGAGATCAGCTGAAATAGCTAGTCGAGATGCATAGGGCGGCCGAACTAGCCATGAAGGATTTGATAATCCGGCTATGGCCTACCGAAGCCATTCCCAGCAGCTACTTCGGACTCATGAAGAGGCTTGTTAGTGCCTGCCCTCGGCTTGATGCCATCAAGCGGTTGGTCCGTATCGAAGGCGCGCGATTGTCCTTTCCCCGCGCCAAGATGCACTGGGCGAAGATGGACACCACGAAGCTGATGACCGAGGGAGCGCCCGCGGGCAAGGAGCACCGCACACCCCAACTGTATTTTGACAGTGTTCTGGAAGGATCCCACCTTGTGGCGGAGCAATGTGCTAAGGATATCATATTCCCATGAATACACCCATGTTATCCTGTCCTGTACTATAAAACAGATCAATTATGTAATATAATGTCTGTTATTTAAAATTTTACCTCCTGTGCAACCGTTGTATTAAATCTGAGAGTTGTCCAGTCATCGGCTTCTGCCCCCACGTAGGTAGTACGGTGGTGTTCGGGATAAATCCAAACACTCTTTATCCAAGGTTTTGGTCCTTTAAGGAGGTGTTTAGCACAACGAACCAGGCAATCGGCCTATGCAACTTTATTACTCTCACTTAGCCATAGGAGTTTGACAAGAAAGTTTTAGGCGCAGCCCCTGGTGTTCGAAAGTCCAAACTTGGGGCGCTATACATGCCTGATTGGATAAAAACTGATTCATTGCATAATGTGGAAAAAATCGCTAAAGATTTGTAACCTCTCGAACAGCTGACCGGCTCTCGCCGCATCATGACAGCCAGTTTTCGGCTTTCTCTACTGAGGTGCTCATCCGGAAGAATCGGGACACAATCATAGTAGTTCTCCCTTTACTACCCTAGCCGATATAGCGGAATGTAAGGTAGTAAGCACAGGAGCCAGGCAACCCAACTATTGACCAAAGACATGATTCAGAGCCGATGCATATAATGCTATAAGTTTGGGGTGCCGAACTGTACCGTAAAAGTGTTTGGACTTTATTGTCGTATTGTGGGGTATGATGAAGCCCCTGGAGAATTAAGGCATACCAGAGTGTACGGGCGCAATTGGTAAGAATAAAAAGAAAAGGAAAAATCAAGTAATAAGCTGACGCCGCAAACATTGAGCCACAAATTATTTTCCATTGTAATTTGATTAATACGTCAAGGTGTATTTGTACAAGTAATGCGAT
Source organism: Triticum dicoccoides (assembly GCF_002162155.2). NCBI lineage: Eukaryota > Viridiplantae > Streptophyta > Magnoliopsida > Poales > Poaceae > Triticum > Triticum dicoccoides. The sequence continues at coordinate 186,547,707 of NC_041383.1, read as the reverse complement.
AACAAAATAGGGCAATTTGACATGCCACGACCAAGGGCGAGCTGCGTTCGGGTTTTTAAAACAGGTATAACGATCATTAGCAGAGACCACCTGGGGGTTCCCTTGTACGTCAAAGCTTCTTGCCTTCTTGGTGTATCCGTCCCTTGATAGGTCCGATGATCAGGTTATCAGGTAAAAGCCTGGGCGAAAAAGTAAACCTGAAAAGAAAAAGAAATAGTAAAAGTATGCGGGTCCAGGAGCGGTTGAGCCATATTGTGGACCACGGTCTAGCTGTGCCTCCATCCATGCCCATGGTATTTTGAGTGCGAAGTTATGTACGCGTGGTACAAATGTTGCTGTTTGGTTGGGACTTGGACAGAGGCCCAATTGCTAGTGGAGCTCTTGATGAACTGGACCGTCCTGCTGCGGAGTAGTTCGGACTCGTTTGACAGTGTCCGGGAGCTTGGCCGCTGAATTGCGGTTTTGCTTGAAAAGGCCGCTCTGTACTTCTGCTGCAAGGGCCGCGGTGTGCTCCTCGATACGGAGGGAGCGTTCCGTTTTTCCATTGACTGTTATAACACCGCATGTCCCGGGCATCTTGAGCTTGAGGTAAGCATAGTGTGGCACCGCATTGAATCGAGCAAATGCGGTTCGTCCAAGTAGTGCGTGATAGCCACTACGGAAGGGGACGATATCGAAGATCAATTCTTTGCTTCGGAAATTATCCGGAGATCCGAAGACCACTTCTAGTGTGATTGAGCCCGTACAGCAGGCCTCTACACCTGGTATGACACCTTTAAAGGTGGTTTTTTTGGGCTTGATCCTTGAGGGATTGATACCCATTTTGCGGACTGTATCCTGATAGAGCAGGTTTAAGCTGCTGCCACCATCCAGGAGGACTCACGTAAGGTGGAATCCATCAATGATTGGGTCGAGGACCAGTGCGGCTGAACCGCCGTGACGGATACTGGTCGGATGGTCTCTGTGATCAAAAGTGATAGGGCAAGATGACCATGGGTTGAACTTTGGGGCGACTGGCTCTATCGCGTAGACATCCCTGAGTGCGCGCTTGCGCTCCCTCTTAGGGATATGGGTAGCGTATATCCTGTTCACCATTTTGACTTGGGGGAGGGGATTTCTTCTGTCCTCCTGTGTTCGGTGGCCTGGGTTGCTCGACATCGTCCTTGCTTTGCGACCCCTTCTCCTTGTTCTCGGTGTTTAACTTGCCGATCTGTTTAAAAACCCAACACTCTTTGTTGGTATGATTTGCTGGTTTATTAAGAGTGTCGTGGATTTGGCATTGTCGATCTAGTATGCGATTATTTCTTTTATACGGCTTCTTCCGCAGACTGGATTTAGAGCCACTGAATCCGGCGTTAACAGTCATGTCTTCGGTGTTATCACCATTGCTTCGACGCTTGTGTCTGTTGTGTCGTGGATTCCCGTTGCTATTTCTGGCCTCAGAAGTGCCAGGTTCGCTTGCATGAATGTTGCTACGGGCCAGCCAGCTATCCTTGCCCGTGCAAAAGCGGGTCATAAGTGTCGCGAGGGCTGCCATGGACTTTGGCTTTTCTTGGCCAAGGTGTCGGGTGAGCCATTCGTCGCGGATGCTATGCTTAAAGGCCGCTAGGGCTTCGGCATCCGGACAATCGACTATCTGGTTCTTTTTAGTTAAGAACCTGGTCCAAAATTTCCTGGCTGACTCTCTGGGTTGTTGAACTATATGATTGAGGTCGTCGGTGTCCGGAGGTCGGATATATGTGCCTTGAAAGTTGTCAAGAAAGGCGTTTTCCAAGTCCTCCCAACTGCCAATGGAGTTTCCGGGAAGACTGTTCAACCATTGTCGAGCTGGTCCCTTGAGTTTTAGCAGGAGGTATTTGATGGCGTGAAGATCATCACCGCGGGCCATATGAATATGGAGAAGAAAATCCTCAATCCATACCGCGGGGTCTGTTGTCCCATCATATGATTCGATGTTGACGGGTTAAACCCTTCTAGGACGTGTTCCATTACTTCATCAGTGAAGCAGAGGGGGTGTGTGGTGCCTCTGTATCGGGCCAGGTCGTGACGTAGCTCGGATGGAGTTCGTGTTCGGTCATCGGCTCGGTCATGATTATGTTTGTCACGTCCGGCCAGGTGGCTGTCGTAGGGCATAGGGGCACGCCCCCGCGATCAGTAGATCAATCTTGTCTGACCTGCTCTATTTTCCAAGTCATGCTGCAGGTCATGTCTGTATCCCCGAGCTGTTGTATTTACGTTTCTACGGCGAGGTAGTGCAAGCTGGTGTTCGGCTCAAGGTGCCGCTTTGTCTCGGCCACGTGGTGGCCGGTCAGCCAAATTATGCCTTGCTAGGACGGGCTCCGGCGCCTCGTCATCAAACTATGGTAACAGTTTGCGCTTCGGGTAGCTTTTCGTTGGGCGCTCGAGGCCATATTCCTCGGCTGCTAGGACATCAGTCCATCTTTCATTGAGTAGATCTTGATCATCCTGAAGCTACTGCGGCTTCTGTTTCAGGCTCCTTGCAGTGGCTATTAGCCGACACTTAAAGCGCTCATGCTCGACGGGCTCCTTAGGTACGATAAAGTCTTCGTCGCCGAGGCTCACTTCGTCCTCGGAGAGCGGAAGGTAGTTACTATCTTTCGAGTCTTCATTCATGGCTTGTTCATTGGGGTTGACTCGCCCATCCTCCCATTCCTCCTGTTTGGAGGTTGGCTCAACGGGGTCTTCATTATCTTTGGCAGCGCCTGGAGTGTTGTTTTCTCCTGTGACGGTGTTGCTGTTTTTACTATGACATGGCTTAGAGCGGCGCGGCTGACATCGGCGCTTTGGCTGTATCTCAGGAGGTTTATCTTTGACCGGATTTTCATTGTAGCCATTGTTCTGTTTGGGTGTATCCACCATGTATATGTCGTACGAGGAGGTGGCTGTCCAACACCCTGTAGGCGGTGGTTCCAGCTCCTCTCTGGCATCGTCGTCCATACCGTCGATGTCTTCGGAGTCGTAATCAAGCATGTCGGTTAGGCTGCCGACAGTGGCTATAAAGTGGGTGGTGGGTGGGAAACAAAGTTCTTCGCCGTCAGCTTCCCATTCGAGCTGGACATAGTTCGGCCAAGAGTCCCCCGACAAGGAGAGGGATTTCAATGAGTTTAACACATGGCCTAGAGGTGAGTGTTGGAAGATGTCCGCAGAGCTGAACTCTAAGATCGGCGCCCAATCAGGTTGAAGGACGCGGATGCACGCGGTCCAGAACCTAGGGCCGAGACAAATCCGAGGTTCCGGTGACACAAGCCCAGCTCGATGTTGGGTCTGTGTGCGGCTCGAACACTGCTAAGTCTGCGGCTTCCGTGGCGGGGTTGAGCCTCCCGTCCTCGGTCAGTGCGGTCTGCTCCGGATCTAGGGCCAGAGCGGTTACGGGCGCTATCTCCTGAGCGCGGTCCGATGACAAATTTAGGTCATGTTCATCGTGATGGCAGGGGACAGTCGCCATGGGCTCGAATCCGTCAAAGATCAAGTCTCCACGGATATCGGCCATGAAATTCAGGCTTCCAAATCTGACCTGATGGCTAAGGGCATAGCTATCGATCTTCTCTAGATGGCCAAGCGAGTTGGCCCGCAGTGCGAAGCCGCCGAATATGAAGATCTATCCGGGGAGGAAAATCTCCCCTGGACTGCATTGTTGTTGATGATTGATGGAGCCATGAAACCTTTTGGTGACCATGCAGCGGAACTCTCAATGAAAGCACCAATGTTGGTGTCAAAACCGGCGGATCTCGGGTAGGGGGTCCCGAACTATGCGTCTAAGGCTAATGGTAATAGGAGGCGGGGACACAATGTTTACCCAGGTTCAGGCCCTCTCTATGGAGGTAATACCCTACTTCCTACTTGATTGATGTTGATGAATATGAGTATTACAAGAGTTGATCTACCATGAGATCGTAATGGCTAAACCCTAGAATCCTAGCCTATGATTATGATTGTTGTCCCCTCTACGGACTAAACCCTCCGGTTTATATAGACACCAGAGAGGGCTAGGGTTACATAAACTCGGTTACAGAGAAAGGAATCTACATATCTGAATCGCCAAGCTTGCCTTCCACGCAAACGATAGTCCCATCCGAACACGGGAAGAAGTCTTCTGTCTTGTATCTTCATAGCCCAGCAGTCCGGCCCAAGTATATAGTCCGGCTGTCCGAGGACCCTTTAATCCAGGACTCCCTCAGGGTACCCAACCTCGAAAGGCACGTACCCGCCTTCACCGGGCATGGGCTCGTCGATGTCAGGGGTGTTGCGCCTATCAGACTGGAGGCAGGTTTCGCTGCGTCGTTTGATGGTGACGCGCGCTTCTTCCCTCCGCCTGTTTTCTAGGACTCATCGATGGTCTCGACATGCTCAAGGACCGGATGAAGCCATCGATACATCGTCGGGTTCTTGGTCACGTGGCTCTGGGTGCGGCCGCTGCGCTGGCTGTCGTGGAGGGGATCCGTGGGGGTGGCCCCTTTAGTACAGCCAGTGGCTCGGGCCGTTGTCGCCGCCTGTTGAGGCCGTGGCGGGCCAGATTGTTGTGATCCTCCCGCCTCAGCGAAACCTATCAAGCTCTGAATGGTGGCCCTCCACTCATCCATCTAAGCGGTCGCCGGTGAAAATATCAAAAGGAGTTGGGCCTACGCGATGGCCACTGAAGCGGTACTTGGCATGGACGATGACATAGATCATGATGTGGCCTAGCTTCTGAAGGTGCCAGTAGTAACAACACCGTGCTCTCGTTGCCGTGAGCCAGTCGCCAGGGTGGCGTGGTGACGAGGTGGATCTGCTTGGGGATCGGCCGCCCCGTTCAGCGCATTGGCTCGGCCAGCTCGGCCCGGGGGTGGCGCGTGTCGTACAGCCGCACCCGCAACAGGGCGGACAGAGGGTCGCGGTTCGCCCTAGAGCGAGTACCATCGCTGCAGCTACGTCCTTCGGTGGGGTGGAGAGGCGGAGAAGGGATAATCTCCCCTGCACCTTGTGGAGCATGGTGATACGTCCATTTTGCATCATGTTTATCTACTGTTATTTATATTGTTACTATGCATAATAATGCTTTTTATTCTAATGCCTTTTCTCTCATAATATGCAAGGTACACATAAAGGGGGAGAATTCTGGCACCTGGAAATTTGGACCTGAAAATGCTACATTAGGCTACCTATTCTGCACAACTACAAATGAGCTAAAACTTTACGGGGAATTTTTATGGAATATATAAGAAATATTGGAGCCAATAAGTACCAGAGGGGGCCCACCAGGTGGGCACAACCCACTTGGGCGCGAGAGGGAGCCCAGGCGCGCCCTGGTGGGTTGTGCCCTCCTCGGCCCACCTCTGGTACCCCTCTTCTGGTATATAAGTCATTTTGACCTAGAAAAATAAGGGGAGGACTTTCGGGACGAAGCGCCACCGTCTTGAGGTGGAACTTGGGCAGGAGCACTTTTGCCCTCCGACGGAGCGATTCCGCTGTGGGAACTTCCCTCCGAGAGGGGGAAATCATCGTCATCACCATCACCAATAACTCTCCCATCTTGGGGAGGGCAATCTCCATCAACATATTCAATATCACCATCTCCTCTAAAACCCTAGTTCATCTCTTGTGTTCAACCTTTGTACCGGAAATATAGATTGGTACTTGTGGGTGACTAGTAGTGCTGATTACATCTTGTAGTTGATTACTATATGGTTTATTTGGTGGAATATTGTATGTTCAGATCCAATATGCTATTTAATACCCCTTTGATCTTGAGCATGATTATCATATATTAGTAGTTACTTTTGTTCTTGAGGGCACGGGAGAAATCTGGTTGCAAGTAATCATGTGAACTTTATATGTGTTCGATATTTTGATGGTATGTATGTTGTGATTCCCTTAGTGGTGTCATGTGAAAGTAGACTACATGACACTTCACTATATTTGGGCATAAGGGAATGCATTGTGGAGTAGTTATTAGATGATGGGTTGCGAGAGTGACAGAAGCTTAAACCCTAGTTTATGCGTTATTCCATAAGGGACCGATTGGATCCAAAAGTTTAATGCTATGTTTAGAGAATTTATCCTTAATACTTTTCTCGTAGTCGCGGATGCTTGCGAGGGGGTCAATCATAAGTAGGAGGTGTGTTCAACTAAGAACAACACCTAAGCACCAGTCCACCCACATATCAAATTATCAAAGTAGCGAACACAAATCAAACCAACATGATGAAAGTGACTAGATGAAATTCCCGTGTACCTTCAAGAACGCTTTGATAATCATAAGGGACCGTTTTGGCCTGTCCTTTGCCTCAAAAGGATTGGGCTACCTTGTTGCAATTTTTTTACTATTGTCATTATTTGCTCGTTACAAATTATCTTGCTATCAAACTACTCGTTATTTATAATTTCAGTGCTTGCAGAGAATACCTTGCTGAAAACGACTTGTCATTTCCTTCCGCTCCTTGTTGGGTTCGACACTCATACTTATAGAAAGGACTACAATTGATCCCCTATACTTGTGGGTCATCAAGGCTCTTTTCCAGCGCCGTTGCCAGGGAGTGAACAGCTCTTGGTAAGTGGAAATTGGTAAGGAAAAATTATTACTACGTGCTAAAATTTACTGTCACTTGTTACTATGGAAAACAATCCTTTGAGGGGTTTGTTCGGGGTATCTTCACCTCGACCAGAACCACAATTAGTCACCCCTCAACCTATTGCACCTACTAAAAATATTGGTTATGAAATTCCTTCTGGCATGATAGAACAACTACTAGCTAATCGTTATGCAGGAGATGGAACTGAACATCCTGATATGCACTTGATATATGTGGAAGAAATTTGTGGATTATTTAAGCTTGCAGGTTTACCTGGGGATGAATCTAAGAAGAAGGTTTTCCCTTTATCTTTGAAGGTAAAAGCATTGGCATGGTATAGGCTATGCGATGATATTGGATCTTGTAATTGGAATCGATTGAAATTGGAGTTTCACCAAAAAAATATCCTATGCATCTAGTTCATCATGATCGGAATATATATATATATATATATATATATATATATATATATATATATATATAATTTTTGGCCTCGTGAAGGAGAAAGTATAGCTCTAGCTCGGGGGAGGCTTAAGTCAATGTTATATTCATGCCCAATCATGAGCTCTCAAGAGAAATTATCATTCAGATTTTTTATGCTCGACT
>NC_041383.1:186516291-186539793 GCF_002162155.2 Triticum dicoccoides | reverse complement strand
TTCACCAAAAAAATATCCTATGCATCTAGTTCATCATGATCGGAATATATATATATATATATATATATATATATATATATATATATATATATATAATTTTTGGCCTCGTGAAGGAGAAAGTATAGCTCTAGCTCGGGGGAGGCTTAAGTCAATGTTATATTCATGCCCAATCATGAGCTCTCAAGAGAAATTATCATTCAGATTTTTTATGCTCGACTTCCTCATGATGATCGATCCATGCTTGATACTACTTGTACTAGCTCCTTTATGAAGAAGACTATTGATTTCCGATGGGATCTTTTAAAAAGAGTTAAACACAACTCTAAATATTGGGAACTCGACGAAGGTAAAGAGTCAAGTATTAAACTTAATTATGATTGTGTTAAATCTTTTATGAATACCGATGCTTTTCAAAAGTTTAGCACTAAATATGGACTTGATTCTCAGATATTAGCTTCTTTTTGTGAATCATTTGCTACTCATGTTGATCTCCCTAAGGAGAAGTGGTTCAGATATCACCCGCCTATTAAAGAACAAATTAAAGAACAGGTAATAGCTAAAGATGAAACTATTATCTATAATGTTGATCCAGTTCTTCCTACTGCTTATATTGAGAATCCACCTTTTCTTGTAAGGATAAAGGAACATGCTAAAGTTTCAACTATGGTCAATAAAAGTTATATTAGAACACCTAAACCAGCTGAACAAATCAAGGTAGAACCCAGTGTTGCTATGGTTAAATATCACTTGGTAGGAAATATAGATGGGCATGTTGTTTACTACTGTGATGAAGCTGCTAGAATTCCTAAACCCGATGAAAAAGATAAACATAGACCCGTTGTTGGCATGTCAGTTGTCTCAGTTAAAATAGGATATCACTGTTGTCATGGTTTATGTGATATAGGTGCTAGTGTGAGTGCTATCCCTTTTACCTTATATCAACAAATTATGAATGATATAGCACCCGCTAAAATAGAAGACATAGATGTTAGTATTAAACTTGCTAATAGAGACACCATGACACCACTTCGGATTGTTAAGGATATTGAAGTCTTGTGTGGGAAAATAAAATATCCTACAGGTTTTCTTGTTCTTGGTTCCCCTCAAGATGAATTTTGTCCCATTATCTTTGGTAGACCTTTCTTGAACACCATTAATGCTAAAATAGATTGTGAGGAACAAATTGTCGGTGTTAATTTTGGTGATGAGTCTCATGAATTTAATTTTTCCAAGTTTAGTAGAAAGCATCATAAGAAAGAATTGCCTAGTAAGGATGAAATAATTGGTCTTGCTTCTATTGTCGTGCCTCCTACTGATCCACTAGAACAATATTTGCTAGAGCATGAAAATGATATGCATATGCATGAAAGAAATGAAATAGATAAGATTTTCTTTGAACAACGTCCTCTGCTTAAAGGCAATTTGCCTATTGAAACTCTAGGAGGTCCTTCTCCACCTAAAGGTGATCCTATGTTTGAATTAAAACAATTGCCAGACACTTTAAAATATGCTTATCTTGATGATAAAAAGATATATCCTATTATTATTAGTGCTAACCTTTCAGAACATGAAGAAGAAAGATTCTTAAAGGTTCTGAAGAAGCACTGGGCTGCTATTGGGTATACTCTTGATGATTTAAAGGGCATTAGTCCCACTCTCTGTCAGCACAAAATTAATATGGAACCTGATGCTAAACCCGTTATTGATCACCAATGACGCTTATATCCTAAGATGAAAGAAGTGGTAAGAACTAAAATACTGAAGCTTCTGGAAGCAGGTATAATCGATCCTATAGCTGATAGTAGATGGGTAAGTCCTGTTCCTTGTGCCCTTAAGAGGGGAGGTATTACTGTTGTTCCTAATGATAAGAATGAACTTATTCCACAAAGAATTGTCACTGGCTATAGAATGGTAATTGATTTTAGAAAATTAAACAAAGCAACTAGAAAAGACCATTACCCTCTGCCTTTTATTGATCAAATGCTAGAAAGATTGTCAAAGCACACACATTTTTGTTTCCTTGATGGATATTCTGTTTCTTCTCAAGTACCCGTCTCACAACCAGATCAAGAGAAAATCACCTTTACTTGTCCTTTTGGAACTTATGCTTATAGACGTATGCCTTTTGGTTTATGCAATGCACCTGCTACCTTTCAAAGATGTATGACTGCTATATTCTGTGATTTTTTTGAAAAGATTGTTGAGGTTTTCATGGATGATTTCTCCGTTTACGGAACTTCTTTTGATGATTGCTTAAGCAACCTTGATCAAGTTTTGCAGAGATGCGAGCAAACTAATCTTGTCTTAAATTGGGAGAAGTGCCACTTTATGGTTAATGAAGGTATTGTCTTGGGACATAAAATTTCTGAACGAGGTATTGAGGTGGATAAAGCTAAAGTTGATGCAATTGAGAAAATGCAATGTCCTAAAGATATCAAAGGTATTCGTAGTTTCCTTGGTCATGTTGGTTTCTATAGGAGGTTTATTAAAGACTTCTCTAAAATTTCTAGGCGTCTTACAAATATTTTACAAAAGGATGTTCCATTGTTTTTGATGACGATTGTATCGAAGCCTTTGAAACACTTAAGAAAGCCTTGATTTCTTCACCTATTGTTCAACCACCTGATTGGAACTTACCTTTAGAAATTATGTGTGATGCTAGTGATTATGTTGTTGGTGCTGTTCTAGGGTAAAGAATTGATAAGAAATTAAATGTTATTCATTATGCTAGTAAAACTCTAGACAATGCTCAACGAAATTATGCTACTACTGAAAAAGAATTCTTAGCAGTGGTGTTTGCTTCTGATAAATTCAGATCTTACATTGTTGATTCTAAATTGATTGTTCACACCGACCATGCTGCTATAAAATATCTTATGAAAAAGAAGGATGCTAAACCTAGACTCATTAGGTGGATTCTTTTGCTACAAGAATTTGACTTACATATCATTGATAGAAAGGGAGCTGAGAACCCCATGGCTGATAACTTGTCTAGGCTAGAAAATATTCTTGATGACCCACAACCTATTAATGAAAGCTTTCCCTATGAACAATTAGCTGCAATAAATGTTTCTCATAACACTCCTTGGTATGCTGACTATGCTAATTACATTGTTGCTAATATATACCACCTAGCTTCACTTACCAACAAAAGAAAAAATTCTATGATTTAAGACATTACTTGTGGGATGACCCACATCTTTATAAAGAAGGAGTAGATGATATTATTAGACGTTGTGTACCTGAGCATGAACAGGAACAAATCCTATGGAAATGTCGCTCCGAAGCTTATGGAGGGCATCATGCGGGAGATAGAACTGCTCACAAGGTATTGCAATCCAGATTTTATTGGCCTACTCTCTTCAAGGATGCCCATAAGTTTGTTTTATCTTGTGATGAATGCCAAAGAATTGGTAATATTGGTAAGCGTCAAGAAATGCCTATGATATATTCTCTTACTGTTGAACCATTTAATGTATGGGGTTTTCATTATATGGGACCTTTTCTTTCCCCTAATGGGTATAGACATATTTTGATTGCCGTTGATTATGTTACTAAGTGGGTAGAAGCTATTCCAACTAGTAGTGCTGATCACAACACCTCTATTAAAATGCTTAAGGAAGTTATTTTCCCAAGGTTTGGAGTCCCTAGATATTTAATGACTAATGGTGCTTCACACTTCATTCATGGTGCTTCCCGTAAAATGCTTGCTAAATATGATATTAACCGTAGAATTGCATCACCTTATCATCACTGGTACGCGTCGGTCCTATACAAACGGTTTTTAACCCCTTTCGCAATGGCATTTGGAACCATCGCCTAGTGAGTGTGGGCGATTAGGGGGTCCTTCCCACACGACCCATACATCATCGGGGATATGCCTTCCTGGCACACACGCTCGGCAAAATGAGGTCGCATGCGACCAGTGTAATGCCCAGGATTCGATGCGCCAGGTGTCTGCCAGTTATTCGCCGTTGTTGCCATGCCATTTGCTTGCGTGTTGCATTTTATCTTGTCATCATGTGCATTTCATTTTGCATACGTGTTCGTCTCATGCATCCGAGCCTTTTCCCTGTTGTCCGCTTCGCGATCCGGCACTCATATGCCCTCCGACGTTCCCCTTTTGTCTTCTGTTGCGAGCGAGTGTTAAACGTTCTCGGAATGGACCGAGTCTTGCCAAGCGGCCTTGGTATAGAACCGGTAGATCGCCTGTCAAGTTTCGTGCCATTTGGAGGTCGTTTGATACTCCAACGGTTAACTGCGTAGCTCTAAACCCCCCTTTCTCTTTGCAGCCCAACACCCCTCCAAAGTGGCCCAAAACCCAGCAAGCTTCCGTCCATGCTCTCGGTCATTCGATCACGATCGCTTGGCCAAAAACCGCTCCTCTTTTGGTGTAACGCCCCGGATACAACTTTCCATATTCATAACTCCAACTCTTGCCTTTTCCGGAGATGCGATATGTTATTTCCTCCATGGTTGGGTTTTTGTCTTTTGTTTTGCATATTTCATTCCTATTTGTTTGTTGCCATGACCATGATGAGTGCCGTTGTCATATTTTTCTTCTTGCACCATGTTCTTCATCGGTTATATTGTATTGCCATGCCTATCTCTTGTCATATTGCTTTGGTCATTCATGTTGTTGCCATGAGCATCATGTGCATTGCACTCATCCTTAGATTACATGTTACTTCCATGTTGTTTGTGCATCAACCCTTGCTATCTCTCTCTCAAGCCATGCCCATGTATCATCACCTCCCCTTCTTTATTCCTTCATGTTTTTTTTGCAAGTGACTTTGTTCCCTCCTCCATTAATGTTCATTTATTTCCTGATGATCTTACTCCATGCCTTATACCTCTCTGCCAAATATAATCTGTTTTGGATTTGTTTTGGTTGGGTTCAAAAAATGGCTCTAGTTTGAACTCAATTCAAACTTGAATTATTTTTCTGTCCTTAAAAATGCCCAAAGCAATTTATTCAAATTATGCACAAATTTTGGACTCCAGGGATATTCTCATATCTCTCACAACACTCTCCAATTCCTTGGTGCTTTTGTTCTTTTATTTCTGTTTGAAGAAATAGAAAAAGAGAGAGCATCCCAGCACAGCAGCAGCCCGGCCCAGCTCCAGCGCCTCACGCAGCCCAGCTCCTCCATGGCCCAAGGCCCAGCCGGCCCCTTCCTATCTAACCCTAGCCCCGACCCCCTCCTCTCGATCTCTCCCTCTAGCCGCCGCCTCCTACTCGATCCCCATCGGTGCTCGATCCCCTCATCCCTCTCCCCTCGATCACTCCCTCCCTCGTCCTCCCGCTCCGCCGCCACATACACAGCCAGCACAGGGAGCGAGAGCTCCTTCGACCCGATCCCCTCATTCTTCTCCTCCGTCGCGAGCCCTCCCGACCCCTTCCTCCTGATCCCGCGCAACCCCCTCGCCGGCCACGAGCGAGGCCCCTCACCCGCTGCCGCCTCCCTTCCTCTCCTATGCCATAGCGCTCGGCCTCCTCCTCGAGCTCCTGCTCCCTTTATTCATGGTGCGCTGCCTCACCCGCAGCCCGACTCCGCCTCAAGTGGCGCCGCCTTCACCGGAGATCGCGCCAAGTGCAGCGCTGCCTCGCCCCCGCGGTGTCGACCTGCTGTTGCGCCTCTGCCGCCTGCTTCCTCTCGTCAACGAGCGCCTCGCCTTGCGTTGACCGCGCCCCTGCATCCTGCGACCGCATCAGCCGCAGCCGCCTCCATTTTTTTTGTTCCTTGCGGGAAGAAGACCCATGCCCTCCAACCGCAGCATGCTTCGTTGGGTTGTCTCCAGCAAGGCCCTGTTTCAAATCACTACCAAGGCCAAGACCATCCCCGGGCAGGACCTCGTGTACGACTACACCCGGTGATGCGCCAAGTCCCACGATGTTGACGACCCTTCAAGTTCCACTACAGTTGCCATGTACCACTACTTCCACTACCGTCGCCCCGAAGACATTGGATTCGTCAAGTACCTCTCCAAAACGAACGTGTACAACTACTTCCTCTACATCGTACCGAACTCGATCCACCCCAAAACGCACGCTTCGAAGGTATAACCGCTGAGACGTTGACCCGTGGATGAATGTATGTTGTATGAGATGAACCGTATGTTTGCACCATGTCCGAATTGATCCTTGCGTGTTCCTCCTTGTTTGCCATGACGTCGACCCGTGGGAACCCGGTAACCGGGATCACCCCACCATCTTTTGCATGTTCCGCACATCCGCACTGGCTCTTTTGCACCGACATCTCGATGAGTTGTCGGATCACCGGAATGTTGCCGTGGCACCATTTCCATTGCAGTTGCCGTGACACCCCTTTTGTTCCGCCATGGCGACCAAATGCTTCATAACATGCTCATGTGTCAGCATTTTCATAAATGGCATAAAACTTGCATATGTCATCCGCATCATGATAACAACATTTAAAATGTTTAAAATTGTTGTTGCATTAAATTGCTGAATAACATGAGGATTTACCGGAATTGTTGTTTTGTTGTTCCGGCCTTATTTAAACTTGCTTAGATAGGTAGTTTTATTATGCTTCACCTCTTGCCATGTTAACCAACATTTAATATTGATGTGTACATAACCGAGAGAGAACTAAATAAGTCATGTGGTGTTTTGTCAATATGCAACTCGTTGCATATTGAGCTCCACTTAACTTGTAGTATTGTTTGTTGCACTTTGCCATGCCATGCTCTTTAAACTGGACATGCATCATACTTGTTTGTGCATCATGCCATGTTTATGATCGTGCATTTACCATGTTGTTTGTTTCTTTCCGGTGTTGCTTCTTAGTTCCGGTAATGTTGTGATTGTGAGGATTCGTTCTACTACTCTCGTTCGTCTTCTTCATGGACTCATTCTTCTTCCTAGCGAGATTTCAGGCAAGATGACCGCTACCCTGGATCTCACTACTATCATTGCTATGCTAGTTGCTTCGTTCTATTGCTATGCCGCGTTACCTATCTTTTGCTCATCAAGCCTCCCAAATTGCCATGAACCTCTAACCTTTGACACCCTTCCTAGCAAACCGTTGCTTGGCTATGTTACCACTTTGCTCAGCCCCTCTTATAGCGTTGCTAGTTGCAGGTGAAGTTGAAGATTGCTCCATGGTGGACATGATTTTGTTGGGATATCACAATATCTCTTATATTATTATTAATGCATCTATATACTTGGTAAAGGGTGGAAGACTCGGCCTTTTGCCAGGTGTTTTGTTCCACTCTTGCCGCCCTAGTTTCCGTCATACCGGTGTTACGTTCCCGGATTTTGCGTTCCTTACGCGGTTGGGTGATTTATGGGACCCCCTTGACAGTTCGCTTTGAATAAAACTCCTCCAGCAAGGCCCAACATTGGTTTTACCATTTGCCTCACCACCACCTATATTTTCCCTTGGGAGTAATTAACCCAAGGGTCATCTTTATTACAGCCCCCCCGGGCCAATGCTTGTCTAAGTGTTGGTTCAAACTAGAGCATCGTGCGGGACCATCCCTTGGCAACTTGGGTTACGTCGGTACCTGTACGCTTAGCTTATCCGGTGTTGCCCTGAGAACGAGATATGTGCAGCTCCTATCGGGATTGTCGGTGCATCGGGCGGTCTTGCTGGTCTTGTTTTACCACTGTCGAAATGTCCTGTAAACCGGGATTCCGAGTCTGATCGGGTCTTCCTGGGAGAAGGTATATCCTTCATTGATCGCGAGAGCTTAACATGGGCTAAGTTGGGACACCCCTGTAGGGTATAAACTTTCGAAAGTCGTGCCTGCGGTTATTGGCAGATGAGAATTTGTTAATGTCCGGTTGTAGATAACTTGACACCAGATCCGAATTAAAACGCATCAACCGCGTGTGTAGCCGTGATGGTTTCGTTTCGGCGGAGTCCGGGAAGTGAACACGGTTTTGGGTTATGTTTGACATAAGTAGGAGTTCAGGATCACTTCTTGATCATTGCTAGCTTCACGACCGTTCCATTTGCTCTCTTCTCGCTCTTATTTGCGTATGTTAGCCACCATATATGCTTAGTCGCTGCTGCAACCTCACCACTTTACCCCTTCCTTTCCCTTTAAGCTTTGCTAGTCTTGATACCCATGGTAATGGGATTGCTGAGTCCTCGTGGCTCACAGATTACTACAACAACAGTTGCAGGTACAGGTTATGCGATGATCATGACGCGAGAGCGATGCTTGCTTGTTTGGAGTTCTTCTTCTGCTTCTTCTTCGATCAGGGGATAGGTTCCAGGTCGGCAGCCTGGGCTAGCAGGGTGGATGTCGTTTGAGTTTCTGTTTGTGGTTCATCCGTAGCCGGATGTTGCTCTTATGTATTGTGATGTTGTATTGACGTGGCATTGTATGCCTCTTGTATGTATCCCCATCTATTATGTAATGTTGATGTAATGATATCCACCTTGCAAAAGCGTTTCAATATGCGGGTCTATCCTTGGTGGGACCTTCGAGTTCCTTTTGGATAGGGTCGCATATTGGGCGTGACAAGTTGGTATCAGAGCCTCGACCGACCATAGGAGCCCCCTTGATTGTTGGTCGTTGTTGAGTCTAGAAGAAAGCTATTTTGAGTCTTAGGATTATATATATCGGAGGGTAGGATTCTTTTTACTCCTCAGCCCCTTCGTCGCTCTGGTGAGGTCTCCTGACGTAGATGTTTTGTCTTTCCTCTCCTCAATTTTGCACTGAATTTTTTTTAGGATCACGCGGGTATCTTGGAATCGTTCCGATGGTTTTGTGACGAGAACATTGTTCTTGGTGCCTCCTGTCTATTATGTGGCATTGACCCGGGGAGTTGAGCTCCGAGGTGTTGTCGTCACAATTTTATCGTTGCAGTTCTGGAATACCTGAGTTTTGCCGACATCAAAAATCTCTTTTATGCAGTTGTTGGTGAGATAACCTCGACGCCACCCAGTACTGGGGCGGGAGTTCGGGAGTATTGCCATAACTCGTATAACAGATGCTTTTCGAAGGTTGAGGTACATGATTTCCGGAGTTTTCTTGGTTATGTGTTGACGGATGGATATAGCTGGATGTAGGGATTGTTAGTTTGGGTGAGATATATTGCTTCCCCTGTATCCCCAATACCAAATTGCATAACCAGAAAGTTTCTGGAGTTTTATAGGTGGGAATTCAAGTAGCTCCTAGAATATCTTTCCGACAGATGCATGATATGAGATTGGGTAAATCTCTATCATATGTATTTGTTCCGGCTTATTCTGCTAGCCAATACTTTATTTTATTTTATTTGTGGTATTCAAGTTGCTTCAAAGTCAAGTGTTGATTCCATACCTTTCAAGCGGTGTTCTCATATTTCGATGGGAGTACTAATCCTTCTTGATTACTGAGGTTGTCATGTCAATTCTTTTCCAAACCGGCGTGCTTCTCTTCAAGTGGATCCGATCATTTTCCACATCCGCAAGATCAACTCTAAGTTTTCTCACCGGTGTTTGTTTCATCCATCCCAAGTTGCCTTTGTTTTCCCAGCCTCCCACCCTTTTTCTTCAAGGACCCATATTTCTTAATCAAGTATCCATTTATTCATGTGAAGTCTCTTCACTCTTTTCAATCAATGTTTTGATCCGGTGACCCCTCGTGAAGATACTCACGAGCTTCAAGTTCATCAATCTTCATTCTCGTATTCTTTTCCGGTGGATTTAGTTCAAGCTTTCAGTGTTGATCATATTCCTTTCCTCGTGTCAAATGCTTTCTCATGCCGGTGCACCTCTCAATCACTCACCTCTTGCTATTCATTTGTTCAGAGTGTTGAAGATATCTTAGAAGATTTGTGTTTCCATTCTTAATCCGTTCAAGCTATTTGGAGATTTATTATCTCATTCAAGCTATTTAATTCAACCGGTGCAATCTCTCTTTAAAATCATTTCCAACAGTGTTTTCTTTTGAGTGGGCCCTAACCCACAGGTCTTTTCCCAGGATCTTACCTGACTCTTCTAATTCTCCAGGAGTTATTCTCAAATTCTTTTCAAATGTGACGTAAGAATGGATTCCATTAGTCAGATGCCTTTCCAATATTGATTTCAAATCATTTTCAGTGTTGCCTCAACCTCTTCGCTTTTCGTTCTCCCGGAGTGCCTTAACAAATTTTGGTGGTGTTTCTCGTCATCATTTGAAGACCAAAGAAGAAGATTTCTCTTAAATCTTGTCCGTTCTCCGGGAGATTCGTGGTGCTAGCTCGATGTTATCCTATCAAATTGTTTCAAGTCATGCAAATTCTTTTCATCCATCCGGAGCATTTCAGGAGTTGCTTTCTCTCTCGATCATCCGGAGGCCATCTTTTCGGAAGATTTCTTCGTTCTCAGTTTTCAGATTCGTTCTCCAATTATTCTATATCTGTGCCCTTTCGTTCGTCTCAATATTCTTCCGGTGCTTCGTGCAAGTGCTCTTTAATCAGTTCATGATCTCTTCATTCTCATGTATCTAAATACCCTCAAGTATATTCATTCGTTTTCCAATTCTTCCCGGTGATTTGTGCCCTTGCTACTCTCTTTTCCAATTTTTACGGTGGTTCGTTCAAGATTCTTTTTCCTTCATTATCATATCAATTTCATTCGTTCTTTCCAATCCTACCGGTGGTTCATGAAGACCTTCTCAAGTTTGTGATATGTCACTCCTCAATCCTTTTCAAGAAGAATAAGTAGTATGCGAAATCCATTGCTAGTCATCAATTTAATTTGATGAAGGATAAGCATACAATAAACCTTATTCTTATTTCATCAGAGTGATTAATCATTTCATTCGGAGTTTGTTCTTGATGAATAAATTCTAGTTCCAAGTGTTTTCATCTTTTCTTTTCCGGAGTTCAATTTTCCTCAGCCATTTCATCGGAACCCCCATTTAAATCATTGCAAGGCTCATCATATTCTTTCATCCTTCATTCTATTTCATCATCCTTTTGTCACCGGAGTTTTTCATGGTGGTTCTTCCCGATTTAATCTTTTCTTCAAGAGTTCATCAAGTTTTTGTTGGTGGAGTTCAAGTATCTTTTATTCTCGCGTCTCAAAGTGTAATTAATTCTCCGTATTCTTTTGAATGGGAGTTTTGCATTTCTTCGTTCTTCTCAGTTATTCAATCTTTTCCGTTTGCGGCTGGTTATCACCTCATAATTTCTGAGATGTTGCCATAAGTCCACGACAAGCTTATTCTTTTCGTTGTTGATTTTCTCAACAACTCCATTCAATCATTCCTCCTAAGTTCTTTTAATTCCATTCTTTCAATTCTTCCGGAGGCATTGTCTGTTCTTCTCGTCAAGTGCCATCTCTTTGGGTGAAGTTCATGTTCTATTCTTTCCATGTTCAGCCAGAGTGCTGCCTAAATCCTCTCAGTATTATTCGTTTCTTATATCGTTCTAACCGGAGTGGTTTCATAGTCTATCTGATTTCGTGAGCTTTCGATTCTCGTCATTCTCGTTGTTCCTCTCTTCTTCTCGAATGCTCTTGATTCTTTGCTTCTTCTCTTCCATTCTTGTTTCACCTCATCCCTTTTCCCTTCCGTCTCGGTCCTAAGATCTCGGGACGAGATCTCTTGTTAGTGGAGGAGTGTTGTAACGCCCTAGATTCGATGCGCCAGGTGTCTGCCAGTTATTCGCCGTCGTTGCCATGTCATTTGCTTGCGTGTTGCATTTTATCTTGTCATCATGTGCATTTCATTTTGCATACGTGTTCGTCTCATGCATCCGAGCCTTTTCCCCGTTGTCCGCTTCGCGATCCGGCACTCCTATGCCCTCCGGCGTTCCCCTTTTGTCTCCTGTTGCGAGCGGGTGTTAAACATTCTCGGAATGGACCGAGTCTTGCCAAGCGGCCTTGGTATAGCACTGGTAGACCGCCTGTCAAGTTTCGTGCCATTTGGAGGTCGTTTGATACTCCAACGGTTAACCGCGTAGCCCGAAACCCCCCTTTCTCTTTGCAGCCCAACACCCCTCCAAAGTGGCCCAAAACCCAGCAAGCTCCCCTCCATGCTCTCGGTCGTTCGATCACGATCGCGTGGCCGAAAACCGCTCCTCTTTTGGTGTAACGCCCCAGATACAACTTTCCATATTCGTAACTCCAATTCTTGCCTTTTCCGGAGATGCGATATGTTATTTCCTCCGTGGTTGGGTTTTTGTCTTTTTTTTGCATATTTCATTCCTATTTGTTTATTGCCATGATCATGATGAGTGCCATTGTCATATTTTTCTTCTTGCACCATGTTCTTCATCGGTTATATTGTATTGCCATGCCTATCTCTTGTCATATTGCTTTGGTCATTCATGTTGTTGCCATGAGCATCATGTGCATTGCACTCATCCTTAGATTACATGTTACTTCCATGTTGTTTGTGCATCAACCCTTGCTATCTCTCTCTCAAGCCATGCCCATGTATCATCACCTCCCCTTCTTTCTTCCTTCATGTTTTTTTTGCAAGTGACTTTATTCCCTCCTCCATTAATGTTCATTTATTTCCTGATGATCTTACTCCATGCCTTATACCTCTCTCCCAAATATAATCTGTTTTGGATTTGTTTTGGTTGGGTTCAAAAAATGGCTCAAGTTTGAACTCAATTCAAACTTGAATTATTTTTCTGTCCTTAAAAATGCCCAAAGCAATTTATTCAAATATCGCACAAATTTTGGACTCCAGGGATATTCTCATATCTCTCACAACACTCTCCAATTCCTTGGTGCTTTTGTTATTTTATTTCTGTTTGAAGAAATAGAAAAAGAGAGAGCATGCCAGCATAGCAGCAGCCCGGCCCAGCTCCAGCGCCTCCCGCAGCCCAGCTCCTCCATGGCCCAAGGCCCAGCCGGCCCCTGCGTATCTAACCCTAGCCCCGACCCCCCTCCTCTCGATCTCTCCCTCTGGCCGCCGCCTCCTACTCGATCCCCATCGGCGCTCGATCCCCTCATCCCTCTCCCCTCGATCGCTCCCTCCCTCGTCCTCCCGCTCCGCCGCCACATACACAGCCAGCGTAGGGAGCGAGAGCTCCTTCGACCCGATCCCTTCGTCCTTCTCCTCCGTCGTGAGCCCCCCAACCCCTTCCTCCTGATCCCGCGCAACCCCCTCGCCGGCCACCAGCGAGGCCCCTCACCCGTTGCCGCCTCCCTTCCTCTCCTGTGCCATAGCGCTCAGCCTCCTCCCCGAGCTCCTGCTCCCTTCGTCCATGGCGCGCTGCCTCGCCCGCAGCCCGACCCCGCCTCAAGCGGCGCCGCCTTCACCGGAGATCGCACCAAGTGCAGCGCTGCCTCGCCCCCGCGGCGTCGACCTGCTGTTGCGCCTCTGCCGCCTGCTTCCTCTCGTCAACGAGCGCCTCGCCTTGTGTTGACCGCGCCCCTGCATCCTGCGACCGCATCAGCCGCGGCCGCCTCCATTTTTTTTGTTCCTTGCGGGAAGAAGACCCATGCCCTTCAACCGCAGCATGCTTCGTTGGGTTGTCTCCAGCAAGGCCCCGTTTCGAATCACTACCAAGGCCAAGACCATCCCCGGGCAGGACCTCGTGTACGACTACACCCGGTGATGCGCCAAGTCCCACGATGTTGACGACCCTTCAAGTTTGACTACCATTGCCGTGTACCACTACTTCCACTACCGTCGCCCGAAGACGTTGGATTCGTCAAGTACCTCTCCGAAATGAACGTGTACAACTACTTCCTCTACATCGTACCGAACTCGATCCGCCCCAAAACGCACGCTTCGAAGGTATAACCGCCGAGACGTTGACCCGTGGATGAATGTATGTTGTATGAGATGAACCGTATGTTTGCACCATGTCCGAATTGATCCTTCTGCGTTCCTCCTCGTTTGACATGCCGTCGACCCGTGGGAACCCGGTAACCGGGATCACCCCACCATCTTTTGCATGTTCCGCACATCCGCACTGGCTCTTTTGCACTGACATCTGGATGAGTTGTCGGATCACCAGAATGTTGCCGTGGCACCATTTCCATTGCAGTTGCCGTGACACCCCTTTTCTTCCGCCATGGAGACCAAATGCTTCATAACATGCTCATGTCAACATTTTCATAAATGGCATAAAACTTGCATATGTCATCCGCATCATGATAACAAAATTTAAAATGTTTAAAATTGTTGTTGCGTTAAATTGCTAAATAACATGAGGATTTACCGGAATTGTTTTATTTTGTTGTTCCGGCCTCATTTAAACTTGCTTAGATAGGTAGTTTTATTATGCTTCACATCTTGCCATGTTAACCAACATTTAATATTGATGTGTACATAACCGAGAGAGAACTAAATAAGTCATGTGGTGTTTTGTCAATATGCAACTCGTTGCATATTGAGCTCCACTTAACTTGTAGTATTGTTTGTTGCACTTTGCCATGCCATGCTCTTTAAACCGGACATGCATCATACTTGTTTGTGCATCATGCCATGTTTATGCTTGTGCATTTACCATGCTGTTTGTTTCTTTCCGGTGTTGCTTCTTAGTTCCGGTAATGTTGTGATTGTGAGGATTCGTTCGACTACTCTCGTTCGTCTTCTTCATGGACTCATTCTTCTTCCTAGCGGGATTTCAGGCAAGATGACCGCTACCCTGGATCTCACTACTATCATTGCTATGCTAGTTGCTTCGTTCTATCGCTATGCCGCGTTACCTATCTTTTGCTCATCAAGCCTCCCAAATTGCCATGAACCTCTAACCTTTGACACCCTTCATAGCAAACTGTTGCTTGGCTATGTTACCGCTTTGCTCAGCCCCTCTTATAGCGTTGCTAGTTGCAGGTGAAGTTGAAGATTGCTCCATGGTGGACAGGATTTTGTTGGGATATCACAATATCTCTTATATTATTATTAATGCATCTATATACTTGGTAAAGGGTGGAAGACTCGGCCTTTTGCCTGGTGTTTTGTTCCACTCTTGCCGCCCTAGTTTTCGTCATACCGGTGTTATGTTCCCGGATTTTGCGTTCCTTACGTGGTTGGGTGATTTATGGGACCCCCTTGACAGTTCGCTTTGAATAAAACTCCTCCAGCAAGGCCCAACATTGGTTTTACCATTTGCCTCACCACCACCTATATTTTCCCTTGGAAGTAATTAACCCAAGGGTCATCTTTATTACAGCCCCCCCCCGGGCCAATGCTTGTCTAAGTGTTGGTTCAAACTAGAGCATCGTGCGGGACCATCCCTTGGCCACTTGGGTTACGTCGGTACCTGTACGCTTAGCTTATCCGGTGTTGCCCTGAGAACGAGATATGTGCAGCTCCTATCGGGATTGTCGGTGCATCAGGCGGTCTTGCTGGTCTTGTTTTACCACCGTCGAAATGTCCTGTAAACCGGGATTCCGACTCTGATCGGGTCTTCCTGGGAGAAGGTATATCCTTCGTTGATCGCGAGAGCTTATCATGGGCTAAGTTGGGACACCCCTGCAGGGTATAAACTTTCGAAAGCTGTGCCTGCGGTTATAGGCAGATGGGAATTTGTTAATGTCCGGTTGTAGATAACTTGACGCCAGATCAAAAATTAAACGCATCAACCGCGTGTGTAGCCGTGATGGTCTCTTTTCGGCGGAGTCCGGGAAGTGAACACGGTTTTGGGTTATGTTTGACGTAAGTAGGAGTTCAGGATCACTTCTTGATCACTGCTAGCTTCACGACCGTTCCATTTGCTCTCTTCTCGCTCTTATTTGCGTATGTTAGCCACCATATATGCTTAGTCGCTGCTGCAACCTCACCACTTTACCCCTTCCTTTCCCTTTAAGCTTTGCTAGTCTTGATACCCATGGTAATGGGATTGCTGAGTCCTCGTGGCTCACAGATTACTACAACAACAGTTGCAGGTACAGGTTATGCGATGATCATGACGCGAGAGCGATGCTTGCTTGTTTGGAGTTCTTCTTCTGCTTCTTCTTCCATCAGGGGATAGGTTCCAGGTCGGCAGCCTGGGCTAGCAGGGTGGATGTCGTTTGAGTTTCTGTTTGTGGTTCATCCGTAGCCGGATGTTGCTCTTATGTATTGTGATGTTGTATTCACGTGGAATTGTATGCCTCTTGTATGTATCCCCATCTATTATGTAATGTTGATGTAATGATATCCACCTTGCAAAAGCGTTTCAATATGCGGGTCTATCCTTGGTGGGACCTTTGAGTTCCTTTTGGATAGGGTCGCATATTGGGCGTGACAACCAGTGATCGACCAAATACGGTTATACATATAGTAGTGCTGAAACAATACAATTATGCAGGCGCAATCATTTTCGGACGTAAGTACATCCCACACTGTCAGTCCCCGCTAAATGTGTCTTTACGTATGTACAATCCACACAGTCGCTCCAAGGAAAAATTTTCCGTTCACAGGTACATCACACACAATTTTTTCCGTTAAATCATTTGTGTTATTGAATGTATAACACACGGTCCGTAGAAGAAATTGTGTGGCAAAGGCTATCCATCACACACAGTTTTTATGTGGTAAACATTTGTGCAAGGTGGCCTAACCTAAATAGTTTTCAAGAGGAAGTCGTGTGTGATTGTTCATTGATCCAACACAGTTTATTCCCAGAAACTGTGTGTGTTGCCTGAGGTCATCGCCCATGGTATTTTTTCAACAACCGTTTGCAACAGGAAAACCCAAATAGCAGGCTAATTGCCCTATTATTAATAATCCATTTACTAATCTAATTGACATTCATATTAAGCACATGATATATTGCATTTCCATATTAAGGAAGTAGGATTTCTTAATTGAAATACATCCGAGTACAACATGATATAGCTTCAGCACTTAGCTACCCCATTACACAACTTCACCAGCACCAAGTTTCACATGCAACATGTAGAACCTTTCGAACTTAGCATCATATATGGTATATAGACAAATGCATCCTATCTGGAAAACTGCTGAAGTGGAAGGCGAATATTGAGCCCTCATTCATGTTGAAGGTCTTTGCAACTTTAGGCCAGTGCCTATGATGATTGACCGTCCGTCCTTCGTCCTCTTCAGGAACACTTCAATATTGAACCGTGGGTGTTGTATGAAAAACTTCCTCGCCTCCTGACCATAGAGGTGGGTTGAGAGGTAATCATCAGTGAACTGCTTTGGAAAGGCCTGAAAACAAGGATGTGCATAAATATCTTCTCTATATTGGAAATGGGGCAAAGAAATAAAAAAAGGCAAGGTATAATAGTTAGTACCATCTTGTTGTGAACTGATGTCTTCTACATTGTGCAGACAAAGATCTTTTTGTTTTTTGTCGCTAATTTATTTATCCTAACAATCTTTCTGAGTTTCTTGATTTGATTGATATTCATGGACAACTCATTTCCGCATATGCAAAAAGGGTCGAACAGTGGGTCAAAACCTCTGACAGCAGGACCTACATGTGCAAGACCAAATTGTTAAAAACTAAAATATTAGAATGGTTCCTGCAATTGCACAATAATGTGCTATTAGACAACGGACCATGCACGTGCTAACCTTGATTGTAAACCTCAGTGCTTCCCATTGTTTCCATGTAACACATATAAGGTAGTTAGTCATCAGGTAAAATAAGGGTTCGCATGCTATCAATAAAATATGTTGGTGAAAAATAAGCACATTGCATATTCATCAGATTAATTCAAGACACATGGAAAACCCATTTATCCAAACCAAGCATGATTAAGAACTAAGAAATATAGCACTTGTATATGTTTCTCATGTATTAAGTGCAGCCAAATTCGATTTATTCCTCACATGCACAACAATACAAAATTCTACCCATGACAATTGGACATCACATTGCAGAATTGAACCAAGCAGTTAACTAAACACCACAACAAATGAACCAACATTAAATGAGCACCACATTTCACAATATAACATACTCCTAACAGAAGATCAGACAGTTAACCAAATAGTTAACTACACCCAATTGTAGCAATTGTATTTGTTTCTCATGTATTTACTACAGCCAAATTCAATTTATTCCTCACATGGTATACAATAACAGAATGCACCCACAACTATTGAACATCGCATTCCAGAATTGAACCAAACAGTTAACTAAACACCACAACACAAATGAACCAAACGTTAACTGAGCACCATATTGCACAATGTATAACCAAACCAAGCATGCTTGACAACTTGGAAATACAGCAATTGTATTCGTTTCTCATGTATTTTGTAAAGATAAATTTGATTTATTTCTCACATGGAAGATAATACAAAATTGCAGCCTGAAGAATTGAACATCACATTTGCATAATTGAACCAAAAAGTTAACTGAAGACGACAACTAATTAACAAAATAGTTAATAAGTGAGCACCACACTGCACAACATATAGAACATATACACTAGAGCAACAGATTGCATGGTAAAATTAGATAGCACAATTCACAAGAATTTGTGAAGGAAAGGCAGGAGCAGCACACGCAATGGGTAAACCAAGCATGCTTAACTGGCGTAGCTAGCAAATGGCAAGGTGCTCCTCCAAGATCTAGGGGTCGGCACGAATGGCAGCCATCGCGACCTCATCCGCACGTGCGGTCGCGATTTGCTTCTCTGCTGCCAAATGCTCCTTGAGATCCTGGCTATACTGCGTGCACCATGGCTTAGGGCCACGCTTATTTGGTGGAGGGGTAGATGATTGGGGTGGAAGGTGCCGCGCTCGCACTAGCGGTCGGGGCATGTGGGATGTGGAAGGAGGAGGAGGATGGGGGTCGGGTGTGGATTACCTGCCTGGATAGACGAGGCCGAGTAGCGTGAAGGAGGGTCACCAATGAGGAGGCGGCGCTGCAAGCAAGGAGTGAAGGTTTCAACTTGGAAAGGAAGGCGGATACAGGGGAAATGTGGCTTTTGGTAAGGGGGAGGGGGCGAGGAGGTAGATTTTTCCGCGGAAGCCGGAAATTTGGAATCACTTCAGAGAAAAAACTGGTGCGCAAACTGTCATCAGACACGGTTCCTTATTCAGAACTATGTACGATATGTGAACATCACAAATGATTCAGATAGCTTGACTCGTGTGTGATGAGTTTGAACATCAAAATTTTGGTTTGAATTTCCATGGTTATAATGGTCATCCATGTCATTGCATAATTTGGGTACACAAGGGAGACTACAGCACACCCACACTTCTTAATCGAGCAAGTTCAGCAATTATACAGAGCTAGATGACCTAAACATTACTCTACCAAATTAAAGATCGGCGCTCTTAATTAAACAAAACAAAAAGTACTACTACGGCTGCTGCTCGTCGATCTCTGCCGCCGCCACCATGTCCAGCTCGCGCCCGACGGTCTCCTGGGGAAGGGGCTCCATGGCATCCATCGCACCATACTCGGCAAGCATCTCGCCATCCGCGTCCACCATCTCTTTGGAAAAGGCCACCACGAGCTGGGCATGGGCGAATGCGATCTGGGCTTGGACGGGCTCCGTTGTCGCAAGGTATGCGGCGGAGGAATGGACGGCTGCTCGAACACTCTCGGTGATTGCCACCTCTTCGGTCGTGGGTTGCCGACCGTTGTCGGAGAAGCTTCATTCGATTTGTGCGGTGAGTGCCAGGAGCTGGGCGTGGGCAGCCTCGACATGGTCGTGGGCGGCCTCCATCAAGGCTAAGGCTGCCGCTGCGGAACGGACAGCTGCTGTGCCGCTCTCGCCAGTTATTATCCCCGAGCCAGATGTTGCTGCCGCAACCTGATAAGCAACAGCGGCCGTTTGGGCTGCCATGGCTGCCCGGTCGCATATTGCAGCCACGCTCATGCACCTTGTTAGCATGCGCATGGCGGCTACGGCCGCGCTCTCACCGGAGTGGGCCACCAAACTTGCCCTCATGATGCGGGTCCACGTGCCCATCTTTCACCAGCAACGATTGAATAGTGAAATGATATTTGGGGACCGAGCTAGTGTGCTTGAGGCGCCGGCTGTGGACTTTAGCCGACACACCTTCTCGCATAAGCCATGGGCGTACTATACACCGACGATGCTCCAGCATATTTTGTGGTGCATCTCACACGGTTGGTGATAATAAACTGTGTGTGATCTACTAGATTTTTCATCTTGATTTGAATTACATAATGGGGTCACAGCATCAATGGACGGTGTTTGAATTGATAGACCTTTTATCTGGAGTGAACATGCAAGTATATATGCATAAAAGAATTGGAATTATTCAGGGTTCGTTTGAACATTTTATACATTAAATTTGTTTTCTAGCCATTTCAGGTGCACAACTCAAAATTAAACTACATGCACATGCTCCAGTGCACCAACATGGGTTGTAAAATCATATATGTGTCCATGGGTTTATGCTTATCTCCCATGCAAGAAATGGGGATGAAATTCGAACACTACGACATCGTGGCTCTCCGGCAAACGTCGACGTACTTGCTTTTGTAATTCTAGTAAATCCAAAATTTGTCCAAAATTCGTGAAACTTGGCATGCTATCATGGAGCGGCATCAACATGACGTGGTAAATTTTTTGTCCCATTTGGGGCAGGTTTGGGTATAAGCTTCTCATAAACCAGAGCTTCTCACAACAAGTGTGATGGTTTCGGTAGGGAACGTTTCACCTTTCTGGATGAAACGATATCTGTTGCCTCTTCTCGATTTCAAATTTTTTCCTAGTGTCAACATAGAACAACAGGAGTGTTGTGTCAATTTTTGGGATTTTTCGGGTTCACTTGGACATTTTTATACATTAATTGAGTTTTCTATGCATTCATGTGCATAATTCAAATTTAAACTACATGCAGATTCTCTAATGCTTATAAATTGGTTGAAAATTCAAATTTGTGTCCTTAGTTGCCTGCTTAGGTCCCATGCAAGAAATGGGAATGAATGTCAAACAACCTACCACTGTGACTCGGCGGCAAACATTGAGATACCTGGTTTTTAAATTCTAGGAAATCCAAAACTCGTCTGAAATTCATGAAACTTGGCATGCTATCATGGAGCGGCATCTACATGCCGTGGTAAAATCTTGTCCCATTTGGGGCAGGTTTGGGTATACGCTTCTCACAAACC
This sequence comes from Triticum dicoccoides, assembly GCF_002162155.2. Taxonomy (NCBI): domain Eukaryota; kingdom Viridiplantae; phylum Streptophyta; class Magnoliopsida; order Poales; family Poaceae; genus Triticum; species Triticum dicoccoides. Next base: position 186,518,822 of record NC_041383.1, on the reverse strand, counting down.
AGAGCTTCTCACAACAAGCATGATGGTTTCGGTAGGGAACGTCCCACCTTTCGGGATGAAACGATATCCATTGCCTCTTATTGCTTTCAATTTTTTTTCTCGTGTCAACATAGAACAACAGGAGTGTTGTGTCAATTTTTGTGATTTTTGGGGGTTCGTTTGGACATTTTTATGCATTAACCGAGTTTTCAATGCATTTATGTGCATAATTCAAATTGGAACTACATGCGCACGCTCCAGTGCATATAAATTGGTTGAAAAATCAAATCTGTGTCATTGGGTGCATGCTTAGGTCCCATGCAAGAAATGGGAATGAATTTCAAACACCAGGGCACCGTTGATTGCCGGCAAACATTGAGATACCTGGTTTTTAAATTCTAGTAAATCCAAAACTCGTCTTAAATTCATGAAACTTTACATGCTATCATGGAGCGGCATCAACATGCCATGGTAATTTTTTTGTCCCATTTGGGGCAGGTTATGGTATATGCTTCTCACAAACCAGAGCTTCTCACAACAAGCATGATGGTTTCGGTAGGGAACGTCCCACATTTGGGGACGAAATGATATCCATTGCCTCTTATTGCTTTCAAAAAAAAATCTCGTGTTAACGTAGAACAACAGGAGGGTTGCGTCAATTTTTGTGATTTTTTGGGGTTCGTTTCGACATTTTTATGCATTAACTGAGTTTTCAATGCATTTATGTGCATAATTCAAATTTGAACTACATGCACATTCACAAGTGCATATAAATAGGTTGAAAACTCAAATCTGTGTCCTTGGGGGCATGCTTAGGTCCCATGCAAGAAATGGGAATGAGTTTCAAACACCAGGGTACCATTGATTGCCGGCAAAACATTAAGATGCCTGGTTTTTAAATTCTAGTAAATCCAAAACTTGTCTAAAATTCATGAAACTTGGCATGCTATCATGGAGTGGCATCAACATGTTGTGGTAAAATTTTTGTCCAATTTGGGGCAGGTTTGGGTATATGCTTCTCACAAACCAGAGCTTCTCACAACAAGCATGATGGTTTCGGTAGGAAACATCCCACCTTTGGGGACGAAATGATATCCATTGCCTCTTATTGCTTTCAAATTTTTTCTCATGTCAACATAGAACAACAAGAGTGTTGTGTCAATTTTTGTGATTTTTCGGGGTTCGTTTGGAAATTTTTAAGCATTAACTGAGTTTTCAATGCATTTATGTGCATAATTCAAATTTGAACTACATGCACATGCTCCAGTGCATATAAATTGGTTGAAAAATAAAATCTGTGTCCTTCGGTGCATGCTTAGGTTCCATGCAAGAAATGGGAATGAATTTCAAACACCAGGGCACCGTTGATTGCTGGCAAAACATTGAGATGCCTAGTTTTTAAATTCTAGTAAATCCAAAACTCGTCTGAAATTCATGAAACTTGGCATGCTATTATGGAGTGTCATCAACATACCGTGGTAAATTTTTTGTCCCATTTGGGGCAGGTTTGTGTATATGCTTCTCACAAACCAGAGCTTCTCACAACAAGCATGATGGTTTGTGTAGGGATCGTCCCACCTATGGGGACGAAACGATATCCATTGCTTCTTATTACTTTCAAATTGTTTCTTGTGGCATAGAACAACAGGAGTGTTTGTGTCATTTTTTGTGATTTTTCGGGGTTTGTTTGGACATTTCTATGCATTAACTGAGTTTTCAATGCATTTATGTGCATAATTCAAATTTGAACTACATGCACATGCTCCAGTGCATATAAATTGGTTGAAAAATCAAATCTGTGTCCTTGGGTGCATGCTTAGGTCCCATGCAAGAAATGGGAATTGTAACATCCCAAATATTCAATTTGGAATGTTATACATTAGATCATCATTGCATATCATATTTTATTGCATTTTGGCTTGATCCTAGAAATTCTACGCAACTCAAGGACCCACGGAGAGAGTTGGGGATTTCGTTATTTTCATATTTGAGTTTTCTCAAATTTTGAAAAAAGGATCATTTGATTTTAATTATTTTATCTTCATATATTTCTTTTATAAAAATAAGAGAGAGGGAATAAAATGACTTTCCCAAAATAAAAAAATATTGGATTTAATAATAAAATAAAATAAGATTTGATTTCGGACTTTTATCGCTATTTTATTTGAATTAGAAAAATGGGCGTATTTTAAAATTGCATTTTAGGCCCAAATAAATGTTCATCTTGTCCGGCTTACTTTTAGAGGACGGGAAAGAATTATGTCAGGATTTTTGTAGCCCGTTTAGTATTTCTTTTCTTTCTTTTCCTGCACATCATAATTATTTTAAAAAAGTCAAACCGACTCCGGGCCGTACCCGAGCGGGACTCCGCCCGGGGGGCTTTATAAGCCGGGGCCCCCTGCCCCGAAGCCCACACCGCCACCAGCCCAACCCATGTCGCCGCCCAAAACCCTAGCCACCGCCGCCGGACCCCGCTGCCGCCGCCGCCGCCCCACCGCCGCCGACCCTGCCGCCCGCCGCCCTAAGCCGCCGCCGGAGCCCGCCGCCGCCTC